>NC_061116.1:76508998-76672161 GCF_002878395.1 Capsicum annuum
TGACAGAAAAATGACAACTGAAAGTCAAATGCATGATGATGCTACGACTGTGGCGACGACTAGCATTGCTACAACAAGCAGTGCAAATGCTCCGCAACATATGGCACCTGTGGAGAAGCCCGAAAAGTTTGTGGGCATCGACTTTAATAGCAACAAAAGATGTTCTTTTACCTCACAACTTTATGTCTCCAAAAGTTCACCAGTGAGGATGCTCCTGAGGTTCAGACAAAGAACACTTCATAATTGTTGAGGCTTGGAAACATTCAAACTTCCTTTGCAGGAATTATATATTGAGTGGCCTCCAAGAAGATCTCTATAACATTTATAGTGAAACTAAGACATCGAAGGAATTGTGGGGGGCACTAGAACAAAAATATAAGATAGAGAATGCGGGAATTAACAAATTCGTTGTTGCAAGGTTCCTGGACTTTAAAATGATAGATAGCAAATCGGTTGTCTCTCAAGTACAGGAATTGCAAGTAATCATTCACGATCTCCTAGTGGAAGGTATATCTTTGAAAAATACCTTAGTTGAACAACTTGAAAAGGTTCTTAATACCCACATAAACTGTTTTGTAAGTTTGATTGCGAATGATGCTTTCCAAGTAGCAGCGCTAATTGAGAAGTTACCATCAATATGGAAAGACTTTAAAAACTACTTGAAGCATAAATGCAGGGAGATGACTGTCGAAGATCTTATTGTCCGACTGCATATTGAAAAGGATAATAAAACTGTCGAGAGAAGGTCAAAAGGAAACTCTGCAATTAATGGAGCACATATTGTGGAAGATGAACATAACAATTCTAAGAAAAAGGAAGAAAGTTGAACAAGGAAGCAATCAACCCAAGAAGAAATTCAAGAAAAAATGCTTCAATTGTGGCAAGATTGGCCACAAGTCCACAGATTGTCATGCCCCGAAGAAAGGCAAGAAAAAGGATCAAGCAAATATGATTAAATCCAACAAAGAATGCGATGATCTGTGTGGTATGTTCTCAGAATGCAACTTAGTGGGGAATCCTCGCGAATGGTGGATGTATTCTGGTGCCACCCGCTATGTTTGTGCCAATAAAGAGTTGTTTTCATCATTCGCGCCGGCTCAAGTAGAAGAAATGATCTATATGGTTAACTCCGCTACTGCTAAGGTAGAAGGAACATGAAAAATATGCTCGAAAATGACTTCAGGAAAGGTCTTAACACTTAACAATGTCTTGTATGTTCTGGAGTTACGGAGGAATTTAATTTCTGTTTCACTTCTAGACAAGAATGGATTCAAATTTGTAACCGTTTCTGAAAAAATTGTAATTAGCAAAGGAGAAATGTATGCAGAAAAAGGCTATCTCACTGAGGGCCTTTATAAGATGAATGTAATGAATGTTGAAACAATAAAAGTTCAAATTCTTCTTATTTTCTTGAGTCTTATGATTTATGGCATGAACGTTTAGGCCATGTTAATTACAAAATGCTATGAAAACTGATTAACTTAGAAGTTTTGCTGAACTTTGAGTGCAATAAATCAAAGTGTCAAACATATGTGGAATCAAGTATACAAAGCATCCTTATAAGTCTATTAAAAGGAATTCCAATCCCTTAGACTTAGTACACACTGACATTTGTGATCTGAAGTCAACACTATCACGTGGTGGGAAAAAGCATTTCATAACTTTTACTGGTGATTGCACTAGATATTGTTATGTCTATTTTCTAAATAGTAAGGATGAAGCAATAGATGCGTTAGACAATATAAAACAGAAGTTGAAAATCAGTTAGATAAAAAGATAAAAATGATAAGAAGTGATAGGGGCGGAGAATATGAATCTCTTTTCATCGAAATATGTGTAGAGAATGGAATTGTCCATCAAACTACGGCCCCGTATTCACCTCAATCTAACGGAATTGCAAAAAGGAAAAACCAAACTATGAAGGAAATGATGATTGCCTTGCTTATAAGTTTCGGTTTACCGCAAAACTTATGGGGGAGGCTATCCTTACATCTAATTGTATACTCAACAAAGATCCCCATAGTAAGACACAATCAATTCCTTATAAAAAATGGAAAGAAAGGAAACCCAACTTGAAATATTTCAAAGTGTGGGGGTGTCTAGCAAAGGTCCAAATTCCTATGCCTAAAAGGGTTAAAATAGGACCTAAGATGATGGACTGCGTGTTCATAGGATATGCTAAAAGTAGTAAAGCATGTCAATTTTTGGTTCATAAATTCAAACATCCGGATATTAATAAAAATACGATAATTGAATCAAATAATACTGAATTCTTTAAAAATATTTATCCGCATAAAACTAGACATGAACAGTCTAGTGGGGGTTTAAACGACCTTGAGATGAACCAAGTGAGAATGTACATAATGAAGAAAATCTAAGACGTAGTACACGTCAAATAATGTCTACTTTATTTGGATCGGATTTTGTAACATTTTTCTTAGAAAATGAGCCTCAAACATTTAAAGAAGCATGCCGTCTCTGGACTCATCCTTTTGGAAACAGGCAGTCAATAGTGAGATTTATTCAATCTTAATCAACTATACATGGGAATTGGTTGATCTTCCTCCCGGAAATAAACCTTTAGGTTCTAAATGTATCTTCAAAAGGAAGATGAAAACGGATGATACAATTGACAAATACAAGGCAAGACTTGTAGTAAAAGGCTTCAAAAAAAGAAGAAGGCCTTGATTACTTCGATACATACTCGCCAGTAACAAGGAGAACATCAATTCAAATGTTAATTGCCTTGGCTACGGTATATGGCCTTGAAATCCATCAAATGGATGTGAAAACCACTTTTCTAAATGGAGAATTGGAGGAAGAAATATACATGGAACATCCTGAGGGTTTTGTGGTTCCAGGAAAGAAAAATAAGGTGTATAAACTTATTAGGTCATTGTATAGACTAAATCAAGCACCTAAACAATGGCATGCGAAGTTTGACCAAACTATGTTGGAAAATGGGTTCAAGATAAATGAATGTGATAAATATGTTTATATTAAAGACACTCCGAATCATCAAGTCATTATTTATTTATATGTGGATGATATGTTACATTAGTAGAGATATTTCAGACAAAAATGCAATGAAACTAATGCTCGAAAGAAAGTTTGATGTGAAAGACCTTGGAGTTGCGGATGTGATCTTAGGGATAAGAATCCATAGAACTCCACAAGGGTTGGCACTGTCACAGTCTCAATACATAGAAAAGGTACTTGACAAATTCAAGTTTATGAAATTTGGTATAGCCAAGACTCCATTGGATGTGAGCTTTGCACTTCAAAAGAATAAAGGTGAAAGTGACTCACAATTGGAGTACGCAAGAGTATTGGAATGTTTAATGTATATAATGAATTGTACATGACCAGACATAGCATGCGCTATTAGTAAATTGAGTCGGTACATGATTAATCCCAACAAAACTCATTGGGCAATGAAAAAAGTTTTGGGGTATCTTAAATACACTCAAGACTATGCCTTGCATTATAATAAATATCCTGTGGGACTTGAAGGATATAGTGATACAAATTGAATCACCAGATCGAACGAAGTAAAATCCACAAGTGGATATATATTTACTATCAATGGAGGAGTAGTCTCTTGAAAGTCATCCAAACAGATATGTATTGCTCTCTTTACAATGAAATCTAAATTTATCTCATTAGATAAAGCCATTGAAGAAACAGAATGGCTCCAAAATTTCTTGGAAGATATTCCTTATTGGCCCAAGCCAATGGCACCAGTATGTATACACTGTGATAGCCAAGCGGCAATAGGTAGGGCAGGGAGCATGATGTACAACGATAAATCTCGTCACATACGATGGAGACATAATACCGTTAGGGAACTTCTCTTTAGTGGAATTATCACTATTGACTATGTAAATTCAAAAGATAATGTGTCAGATCCACTTACAAAAGGCCTATCTAGAGAAGGAGTGGAAAGGACATCCAAGGGAATGGGTTTAAGGCCTAAGACAAGTCAGCATGGCGGTAACTCTACCTAAAAGAATGGAGATCCCAAGAGCTAGGTTCAAGAAGATCAAACGAAGTTGTGTCTGACAGGTTCAACATTGTCAATTACTCAACCTATTCTAATGATGTAGATAATGTATCGTAAACTAGGATAAGACTTAAGGTGAAAATTCTTTTAATGATTATCTAAATTTGGCAGATTTGACCAAATAGTTTAATCTATAGGATTGAACATTTAGAAATCACCTACGTGAAGGCAAAGTGGAAGCCGCTTCAAGGAGAATGTTAGTAAAGGCCTATTCTCTAAGCTCTCATGAAATTGGGATGTGTTCATGGATGAAAAGAACAAAATCGTGAGAACCATAAATGGTAAAAGGCTGGTTGTGTGACATGTGTTGTCTAGGTGTACATTACAGCTCGACGGTTCAAAGATATCAAATCTATCGATTAACTGAGTGCATCCGATGCATGTTCACTACGGAAAGTTCAAAGGGAAACCCACTTATCCAGATGCAATCAGTCAATGCTTGATGATCACATACTTACCCGTAAAGTTTTTTGAAAAAATAGTCATTCCCCATTCATGTGGGGGATTGTTGGGTTCTATGTGTTTGTTTTGAATGGAAAATGGAGGGAATTAAGTGGAAGAGAAAATTGAGTTTACACTAAAATGGAAAGTGTGATCAAAATAGGAAAGCTTACTAAAATTCTCCCACATTGGTGGGAGAAAGAAGCTTTAAAGTGTCTATATTGTGAAACACATTTCCACATGCTAAGTGAGGCAAGAAATAAGAGATGCCTCGTGCCGTCGTCGTCGCTCACTCGACTCGGCTTTGGATTTGGATTTGTCAAATGATCGATCGATGATATCTATCTTTTTGGACAAAGTTTATTTGACAGAATTAAAGAAATCCAGTCTCAAACAGTGTTTGATACTCCATTTATACATGCATGCAGTAACAAATGCAGTGAACTGATGCACTATTTTCTGAACTGGTGCATTATTTTGAAATGCCATGCAGAAACGAAGTGCTGTTTCGAAAGGGATGCAACCCTTCAACGAAATGACACACTGTTTCACGTCAAATGGTATGTCTGTTCTGAAAGACAGAGTCTTTGGATGAACAGACATGAATTTTCAGAAAAGGCACACTTCTAAAGTGAACCATTGCCACTTTTCAGAAGAGGCATGTTATGGCTATATAAACCTGCTTTGATCCACAGGTTTGATATACGAAAATTTTCAGAATAAAAAACTCTTCTTCTCTTATAAATATTTTGTGTGATTATTCAAATTGTTGAGTGCATTCGTGAAATCCAACTATTTGAGGTACCGCTATAATTGGATTGAAGGCCATTTTATTCTGGGAGGAAAATTCTATAACCTCGGGTACAGTGAGGGGAATTATTCCTTAAGGACACTTCGTGAACTCGGGGGACTTGGTCTAAACTTTCTGTTTCATCTATTTTCTGATATCTAACACATTTCTTGGATAGATTAGTAATAATCTTGTGTTGAAGGTGTTAAAGAACTTTAAAACTGTTCTTGTTCATACATGAACTTGTTGTATTAATACAGAAAATAACACGTTATATATCCCAATTATAGTAGGAGAAGGATAAGATTAATTGAGTTGCACTCCTCTCTACTCTTATATAAGAAGCAACGATTGGAGTGGAATAATTAATGAAAACAAATTAACAATAATGACTATTGCATGTTTGGATGAATGTATGCTATCTCCGAAGCCAATTGTGGCCGGATTTTGGTATTATCTTCTTCTATTGCCTCCCTCTTTTTCCTACATGTCTTTCGGCTATTTTGTGTGTACCCCCGGCCATCTGGGTGCATTTATCTATGTGATTTCCTTGGCAGTCGCCTTGGCATTTCAAGTCATTGTGATCCTATGTTACCTCTACACCTCCTACCGGTTAGTTGGTCGCATTGGGAAATTTATCATTGACTTCATTCCGGTCCTAGGTCTTGCAGCCTGGCATCAAATTTTGGTGCACAAGCTTGGGGAGTTGTCTTGGTCGCACCTTTTGGAGTCCGAGTGTGGGCCTATCTTTCTATTGCTAGCCTGCACCGGAAATTTATATCTCCTTCTCCAATCTCCACTATATGCACATAGCATATGATATTGGTGTATGGGACGTTATTGCGGGATATGGAATGCAGATTTTGTGTTATATGATCTGCAGGCATTTGGTTGTTAGAATCATGACTTTAAGCTTATGCTTCGTTTTATGTATCATTAGATGCTACATATATTCTTCTCCTGATGTGTTACCTCATCCCAAAAGACCGGAGTCGACGGAGCAGTTGCCTTGTTAATTTGAACATGTAGTCACATTCCTTTAATTTGTGTAATTGTTTATAATATTTTTTTCTTAAAAAAGTATAATTTATTGATCGATATGCAGCTAAATTACTAGTCGTGCATTGTGTGCGCGCAATCTAGCTACTTTGGTCCGAATAATTTAATTTATTCCAAAACTTGTGTTATTTAATTCGACGTCGTTCCAGGTTTAACCATCTATATATGAAGTTAAGGTTTAACCATTTAAAGATCTTAAACATGCATGCTTCTCTTGAATTGCAATGCATGTAACACGTGTGCATCCAAGTTTTTCATTCATAAATGACTCATTTTTCATGTATTTTACTATTTTCTCCATTTATGTTTTATTTGACATATCTCTAAATTAACCACAAATATAATAGTTTTTTTTTTTACTATATGGTAGACTTCTAAGAAAAAGGAATAAATAAAATAGGCTTTTCACTATGTTACTCCCTATCAATTCTAAACACATAAAGCTGGACAATAATTTTTAATAGATTGAACAAGTAAAAATAAACGAGGGAATAAAGTATAAAAAAAATAGCTGCAAACATCTAATACTAGTATTATATTAGGTTGAAGTAAGAGTCAAAAGTTGATATGAAAATACAGAGCTGACTAAACCTGTTAAGTGGTCTGGTCCAGTTCAACCCGACACCGGCCCATTAAGTTTTACCGGGTTGGAGTCGGGTCCGGTACCGATTGAATGTTAATGGGCTGGTTCGGGCTGGGCCCAAACAATAAAATTTTCTCAAACGGACCAGAACCGGTTCACTTATAATTTATCTGGTATTAACCGGTCCAAACTGGTCAAAATCGATCAAAATTCTTTTAAAAAAATAAATTCATATTTTCATATTCTTTTCAATACATACCCACCTATATACATTTAAAAATGTTAAATAATATACATACGATATATATACACTAAATATATACTACTTTAGAAAATATTTACGCATGTATACTTTAAGTAGATACTAGTTTAGATTCCACAGGAAATATATGCACATATATACGTACAATACAATATATTTACTACTTTAAAATTTAAATAATATACATACAACATCTATACACTTAATATATATACTAGTCTACATTATATACATACGATATATATACACTAAATATATACTACTTTAGAAAATAATTACGTGTGTATACTTTAAGTAGATACTAGTTTAGATTCTATAGGAAATATATGCAAATATATACGTACAATACAATATATTTACTATTTTAAATAATATACATACAACATGTATACACTAAATATATATACTAGTCTACATAATATATATACGATATATATACACTAAATATTTACTAGTTTAGAAAATAATTACGCGTGCATACTTTAAGAGTTTAAGTAGATACTAGTTTAGATTCTATAGGAAATATATGCACATATATACATACAATACAATATATTTACTATTTTAAATAATATGCATACAACATGTATACACTAAATATATACTACTTTAGAAAAGATATACGTGTGTATACTTAAATAGATACTAGTTTAGATTCCATAAGAAATATATGCACATATATACAAACAATACAATATATATACTAGTCCACATAATATGCATACAACATATATACAATAAATATATATACTAGTCTACATAATATACATACGACATATATAGTTATATACACTAAATATATACTACAATATATATACTAGTCTTAATATACATACAACCTATATGTTTTGTTAGTTTGAAGTTTGAACTTAACAAGATATTTATTTTTTCACTATGTGTATATAGGTTTGTTATGTTTATTACTTAATGTAAAGTTTGATAGTAATATATTAAAGAGATAATACATAAATATGACCCTAAACTTGACAACAAATTATAAGTTTGAATTTAAACTTTGATAATGCACAAATAGGACCTTTAACAATTCAAAACCTGGACAAATATGACCTCCGATTTTGCAACCCCCATGCGTGAGTTTCACTCACGCCTATGTGGAAAGGTAATCCAATCACACGATACGACGTCATAAAAAGGGCTGACTTAGAGGGAGGTCATATTTGTGCAGTTTTGAATAGTTAAAGGTCATATTTATGCACTATCAAAGTTTTTTTTTTGTGTTAAAACGGCGACGTTTTTATTATTATTATTATTATTATTATTATTATTATATTATTATTATTATTATTATTATTATTATTATTATAATTTATTTATTTATTTAGGAATCGAACCCGCGCAGTAGTCTGAAGTAAGCGCCCAAGAAGAGCAAATAACACCACTGGGCTATCTAAGTGTCTTGTTTCATGTGGTTCAACATTAATATACGTACATAAATATAGATTTTCTACCTTATATATATAACGTAATTTTTTTACCGAGGGGGTTCAGATGAACCCCATGGCAACCACGTAGGTCCGCCCCTGCGTTAATTTAATAACGTTTTAATAACGTTAATTTAATAACATTTAATAATGTTAATTTGATAACATTAATTTAATATACTACTACTACTATCCTTAACAACGTTAATTTAATAACATTTTACTAAAACTATAATTATTTTTATTATTAGCATAGTTTCATCTTTAATTTAATATTTAAATAAATTATATTTAGATATATTATATAACTTAAATTCACCCTCTGCATTATAATATATTTACATATCCGTGCGATTTTTTCGTATGAGGCTGATCCACCTAATAAATAAATCTTCAATATTGCTCTTTTTCAGCAATGACAAAAAAAATTAGATGTCATTTTAATCTTTGAGCCGAAAATAATGAAAAATAATAGTGAAATGTCATTTAAAGGTCATATTTGTACAGTTTTGAATAGTTAAATATCATATTTGTGTACTGTCAAAGTTTAAGGTCAAAGTTATAATTTGGTGTCAAGTTTAGGGTCATATTTATGTATTATGCCCTTCGTTTTTAAGGTGGACGCGCCCAGTTTTGTGTGTTGAACACACGTTTTTCCATGTAGGATCGGAGGTCATATTTGTGCAGTTTCGAATAGTTAAAGGTCAGATTTGTGTACTGTCAAAGTTTAAGGTCAAAGTTATAATTTGGTGTCAAGTTTAGGGTTATATTTATGTATTATCTCTATATTAAAATTAAGTAACGTATTATACATTACATATTATAGTATTATACTGCTTTAAAAACTTATACACATTAAATATAGAGATAATACATAAATATGATCCTAAACTTGACATCAAATTATAACTTTGACCTTAAACTTTGATAGTGCACAAATAGGACCTTTAACTATTCAAAACCTGAACAAATATGACCTCCGATTTTGCAACCCCATGCGTGAGTTTCACTCGCGCCTACGTGGAAAGGTAATCCAATCACACGATGCCACATCGTTAAAAAGGCTGACTTGGAGGGAGATCATATTTGTACAGTTTTGAATAGTTAAAGGTCATATTTGTGCAATATCAAAGTTTTGCTTTTTGTGTTAAAACAACGTTGTTTTTTTTTTTTTTATTATTATAATTTTTTTATTTATTTCTATAGCAGCAACACCTAACTTTTTTTTAATTAAAAAATCAAACCCGCGCAGTATGCTGAAGGAAGCGCCCAAGAAGAGCAAATAACACCATTGGCTATCTAAGTGCCTTGTTTCATGTGGTTCAACATTAATATATGTACATAAATATAAATTTTCTACCTTACATATATAACACAATTTTTTTACCGAGGGGTTTGGGTGATCCCCATGGCAACCACGTAGGTCCGCCCCTACGTTAATTTAATAACGTTTTAATAACGTTAATTTAATAACATTGTATAACATTAATTTGATAACGTTAATTTAATATACTACTACTACTATCCTTAATAACGTTAATTTAATAACGTTTTATTAAAACTATAATTTTTTTTATTATTAGTATAGTTTTATCATTAATTTAATATTTAAATAATTTATATTTAGATATATTATATAACTTAAATTCGCCCTCTTCTTTATAATATATTTACATACCCGTGCGGGTTTTTCGTATGAGGCCGACCCACCTAATTAATAAATCTTCAATATTGCTCTTTTTCCGCAATAATAAAAGAAATTAGACGCCATTTTCATTTTTGAGCTGAAAATAATGAAAAAATAATAGTGAAAAGTCATTTAAAGGTCATATTTGTGCAGTTTTGAATAGTTAAAGGTCATATTTGAACACTGTCAAAGTTTAAGGTCATATTTATGTATTATGTCCTTAGATTTTAAGTTGGACGCACCCAGCTTTGCGTGTTGAACACACGTTTTGCCACGTAGGATCGGAGGTCATATTTGTGCACTGTCAAAGTTTAAGGTCAAAGTTATAATTTGTTATCAAGTTTAGGGTTATAGTTATGTATTATCTCTTAAATATATATTATTTTAGTCTATAGAAAATATATACTATATAGACATATATGTAGAATATATACAACTTAAAATACGACTTGAAACTTGAAAGTTGAAACAATATACATACAACATATATATATATATATGTATATATATATATATATATATATATATATATATATATATATATATATACCACTTGTGTATATATGTAGAATATATGTGTATATATGTTTGTTATGTTTATTACATAGTGTAAAGTTTAATATTAATATATTAAATTATTAAATATTAAAAGTATTTAATTCAAACAAGAAATTAAATTTAAATGAAAAAATTCCACAGTAAAGAGTGAATGAATGTTGTATTTTATTGATTGGAAAATGATTCAAAACTTATAATTTACATGAATGAAAAATTACAAATTTCGCATCATTTTTGCCAACTCATTCATGTTAATATTAACGGGAATTGCCATAGGATAATCAAAATCAATGGGAGCAAAACTATGCATTAGACTTGATTGTGCTGAGTTCTCCCTTGAAGTCAGAATTTCTATATTTTGTTCGTCTTTCGGCTCCACCTTCATTCCTTGATTTCTTCGTTCCGCTCCAATTCAATATCTAAGGCAAACTAGAACATTCATAGCATTGCTTCCCAATGAGTGTCGGTTGTCTCAAAGCTGTTGTCGTCCTTGACTAAAAGCGCTCTCCGATGCAACGGTTGACATTGGAACATTCAATATATCTCTAGCTAATTTTGAAAGCCCAGAATATTATCTTTCATTATTCTTCCATCAATCCAATGCGTTGATCCTTGCTCTACGATCCTTTGCCGGCTGTCGAAGATAATACCTAAGCTCTTCCCGATAATTTTTTGCGTATGTTGTTGACGGAGAAATTAACCTTGTCCCAAACATTTAAATCATAAAAGTAATCAGGAAAACCACTATGTGCCGGCCTTTTGGAAGATAATGGCTCCTCGGGAGATTGAGGAGCGACAGTTGGAGTGATATTTATCGGTACAGCTACATCAATTAAATTGGCATAATGATTATATAATGCTTCTAAGTAAATGTTCGCATCACTCATAGCCGTAAACAAATCTGGATTTCTTGAGGTTTTATCTCTAAGGAATTATAAATAACAGTACTAAAGTCACTCATAGTATTATATTTCATGCATGAATTTAGTATAGCACCAACTAAGTAAATTGGGAGAAGCGGGAAAAATACTTTTTAAATTTAGCAAACATAGCACCAACAACTTCTTTGTAACCTTCTCTATCCTTATAATCTTTAAGCAAACAAGAAATGTCGGCTAAATAAGCTAATATATTGCAAACAGTAGGATAATAAGCATCGAAAAATTCAACCATAGCTATATAAAATATTTCCAAAAACTTAACAAGATCATCAATTGCAGTCCAATCAGAATCATGTAGCATACACTCAAGAAAAGAACCACTAAATTGATTAAAAGTCATAGTAATTGAAATTTTATAAGCAAGACAAGTTTTTAAATAATTATAAGTAGAATTCCATCTAATATCACATTCTTCAGGCATTAATATCGGTCTAAATCCATTTTGTTCACATTTAGCTTTAAAATCTCTCACTCTACCTCTTCGATTATTTTCTTGAATAAAGCCAATAGCAAGCCACACCTTTTTAATATAAAGCTCAAAAAATTCAAGACCATATTTTACAATTAAGTTATATATATGACAAGCACACTTAACATGAAATATTTTAGGTAACGGCAGAGAAAGGTCCGCATTTAACTTCGCAATAGCAGCCTTGTTGTTACATGCATTATCGAAAGAAATACATAATTTTTTTTTCAATACCATAATATTTTACGATTTTAGTAATAGATTCAGAAATAAATTTTTTAGTATGTCTACGATCTTCATCATACAAAAAAGCTAGAATACGTTTTTGCATAACAAAATTACTATCTATCCAGTGACAAGTAAATCATTTTTATTAACAACATGACCAAGATAAGAAGTTAGAGCAATTCTACATTGAATATTTTTTAATGATGTAGATAAATAATAAACATATTGTGCATGGAGCCTAAAAATATCGGCCCAAAAAGTAATTCTAGGAATACCATTAAACATAGGATTATAAATTGCTTGAATATAATTAATAAAAGCATCAGAAGAAGCAAAAGTGAAAGGAAAACAACCCACTACTATCATTTTTGCTATTTCTTCCCGGTCCTTCATTTTATTATATTTTTTAGTTAATTGACCGGTTGTTGAGTTCAATCTAATTTGTGTTGGCCCACCAATAGCCTCACCACCTTGTGAAATAAATAACTCTGTAGAGTGTCTATCTCTTAAATGTCTCATCAACGAACCCATACCCCCTTTATTGCCTCTGATTTTATGCTCATATATTATTTCACAAATATTGCATTGCACCTTACTTTCTCCTTCTATTTTCAAAAAAATTTCCATGCAATACCAGTTTTTTTACGAGCTCTTGGGGTACGGGGAGGAGAGGGAGGACGCTTGACCAATTCATATCTAACATTAACATTTCCTACTGCGGGTGTCTCACCAATATTATCATCATCTTCATCTAAATTAACTGCATCTACTTCATTTTCTTCTTCTATACCATAATTTTTCTGAGCTTATGGATAATCCATATCATGAGCACCTACACCTATTTCTTCTCCAAAAAGTTAACTAACCGGTACCGGAGGCACACGAGTATATCTATTACTTGAACTACCTCTACCAGAACCGCCACCAATTTGTTTTTTACTACCACTACCACTTTTAGGATCAAAATTATTGACACTTTTACTGAGGTTTCTTATTTTATCTATATTAAAAAATAAACTAAAAAATATTTTAAATACACACAAATAATAAAAATAAATATTCAACTATTAATACACTAATTAAAAATTAATGTTAAGAGATGAAACGACACTACCAAATTTTTGAAAATATCCGAAAGTTGCGACTTTAGAAACTTTTCCTTGTATTTGTAATTGCAAAATTAAAAAATAAAATTGAGCACTATAGGAGATAATTAGTAGATTTGAGAGAATTAGAATTGTGTGAAAAATGAATTTTGAGTTAGGGTATTTATACTAAATTTTTGAAACTATTTTTTTTTTTTTATAAAAAAAGGGTAAATGGCCAAATGGCCGTTGAGGCCAACCGATTTATAGCCGTTGGAGGCCCAACGGTCCATTTGGGCCAAATACCCAACGGCTAGTCCAATTAAATTTTTTTTAAACGAACTAGGCCAGGTCAACCGGGCCGGGCCAATCGTTTGACCGGGTTAAACGGGTGACAAGTTTAGAGTTGACAATGCCCAAACATAGCACTGAAATGACATCTAAACAAAGTCATTGGCACAAAAGTATTTACAGTGAATATATATATATATCCTACCGTCTCATATTATATGTATATTACTCCCTCATTCTCATATTATTAGTCAGTCCTAAATAGAATATGATCTTATTGTAATAAGAAAAAAATATACTGCGAAATTCTCTTTTACAACAACAAAAATATTAGATATAAACCATTTAGAGTCAAAGTTGATTTAAAAACGCAGAGTTGACATGCCAAGATTTAGCCCCAAAATGGCATTTACAAAACAAAACCTAGACGTTGGCACAAAAGTATTTACTGTGAAAAGATATACATAAGTCACAAGTATTCCCTCTGTCCCATATTATGTGTCACAAGTCACAAGTACTCCCTCTGTTCCACGTAAATCTGTGTGTCTTCTTCTTTTTTTCTTTTGCTTTGTGGTATTCTTCTTCTTATTTTTTTTTACTTTTTGGTATTGCTTATTCTATCCGATCATAACAATTAAGTTAAAAAAGAAAGGACAATACTGCCCTTGAAGGGGCTTCTTGGGCAGTATCTTGCTACTTGCTGCCCTTCTTCGTTCCCTTGCACTGCTGCGATGATGCAGTAGTAAAATCTTTGTCCCCCGGCTATGATTTACACCCCTATAACCCCTAAAATGTATACGAGTCATTCCAAGTGGATTTCCAACTAAATTTGAAGCACAACAAGCTTAATTATGCAGCCATAACACCTTCACTTACAACTATGAAGTTTAAAATGCGAAGTGCAACAAAATCTCACGAATTTTATATTTTATTTTTTAGTTCCATCACAAGTTCACCTATTTAACGTTAGCAGGTAGCGTATTGAAATTTTCTTCCTTTATCGGGACATAGAAATAAAAGCTCATGTACGTAAAGTTTAAGTAATATAGTACGTGTTGTGTTGAATCCTTAAATATTATATCAAATGATTAATAGCGATGCGAATTAAAGTATTAATACCCCCCCCCCCCCCACAAAAAAGGAAAATAATAAAGTAATTTTTGTAGAATGTTCTTAAATAAGTCTTAAATCGCATTATGAATTAATGAAATACAGTTGAGTGAATGTACATAGTAATTAGAAGGATTGGCATTTTTGTTTTGTTATTTCCATCACAATTCACCAGTGTATGTAGTCAGCCAACTTTAATCTTTTTCCTCTATCGAGGCATAGGACTGAAAGCTCATGTACGTAAAGTTTATATAATCTACATAGTCATTAGTGGTGGAGCCTTAAATCACATTAAGGATTAATGAAATACTATCGAGAGAATATGTGGTATACTTAGAAGGATTGATATTTTTTGTTCTGTTATTTCCATCACAATTCACCAGTTTATTATGTAGACAGTTGGCCTACTTTAATCTTCTTCCTCTATCAGTGCATAGGATTGAAAGGGCATGCACCTAAAGTATAAATAATATACATGTTGCCTCAGTGGTGCAACCACGTGCATTCAAAAGGTGTCGACTCACACCACTTTGCTGAAAAACTATACTATGCAGATAGGTAAAAAGACAGAGAAATAGAATACAAGAAAGCATATTTCTTTGATGAGACTCCAGTGGAGTTTATACACAGCTGAAATAAATAAAATTGGCCTAAACTAACTCTTAGAATATAGGAACAGGTAATTATGACTAAAACAAACTAACATCTAATAATTTGAACAAACCTAATCCTAATCAACTTATATTTGTAGTATTAGTACATGTGCACAGTAAACAATGTTGCAACACTATTAAAACAGTAATATTAATGTGTTATTATGCCCCCTCAAGTTAGGTGCAAAGAGATAACACCTAACTTGGGAAGCATTAGCTGGAAAGTTGGCTTGGACAATGGCTTAGTAAGTGGATCTACAAGCTGATCAGCTGAGTGTATGTGCCTCATTTGGACCAATCCATTGTGGACCTAGTTATGAACAAAGTGAAGATCAACCTCAAGGTATTTCATTTTTGTAAGATGTACAGGATTCTCTTTCATGTATGTAACTCCAAGGTTATCACAAAATATTATAGGTGTAGCAGGGAATGACACATGAAGATCTTTTAGCAAGTGAGTAACGCAATTATTTTCAGACAAGGCGGAAGCAACCACACGATATTCAGCCTCAGTGGAGGCTCGGGAGACAGTAGGTTGCTTATAAAAACTCCAGGAGATGGATGTAGTTCCCAGATAAACAATGTACCCCGAGATAGAGCGATAATTATTAATGTCACTTGCCCAATCAGCATCAGCATAGGTACAGAGAGCAGTCAATTTTTGTGGGGAGATACGAATACCATACTGGAATATTTCTTTAAGGTATCACAGGATACACTTAACTGCCTTCTAGTGAAGCACAAAAGGAGAGGTGTTGAATTGAGTAAGCTTGTTTACTAAATATGTGATGTCAAGTCGGGTAAATGAAAGGTACTGAAGCTTACCGAGCACACTTCTGTATTCTTGTCCATCAGTTTTAGGTGCTCCATCATCAACTAGTAGGGTCTCGAACATGCTCATAGGTGACTAAATACCTTTACAGTCTTGCATGTGAGCGTCATGTAAAATCTCTTGTATATACTTGGATTGACTGAGGAACAAGCCATTAACATTCCTATATACTTAAACACCCAAGAAATAGTGTAATAAACCAAGGTACGTAAGATAATTTTTTTTCGACAGAGAGGTAACAATATGTTGAATGAGTGTTTCATCCCTGCCTGTGATTATGAGGTCATCCATATAGATCAGAATATAGATAATGACCCCCATATTATGCAGAACAAAGAGAGAATTTACACTTAGACATCTTGAACCCCATTTGAATTAAATAATGATTTAATCCATCATACCAGACCTTTGGAGCTTGTCGAAGTCTGTAAATTACCTTTTTGAGATGCCAGACATAATTAGGATAATCTGTATCTTTAAAGCCAGGAGGTTGAGACATATATACGTTTTCTTGAATATTTCCATGAATAAAAGAATTGTTGACATCTATTTGATGTAGCGTCCAATTCATCTGGACTGCAACTGTGAGTACTGTTCTACTCATAGTTGGTTTAACTACCAGACTGAATGTCTTATGAAAATCAACATCCTGGGAGAGAAAATTTTTGGAACTGGTAGGGTCAAAATATTGATGGGAATAATGAGTGATGGAGAATCCGACATAGACATAAGGTTTGGAGTATGGTTCTAGCTTATTTTGGGCATATGGACAAAGCCACAGGTAGCACAGACAACCAAATATATGAAGATATTCGTAAGCTGGTTTGTCATTAAAAAGAACTTCAAATGGTGACTTGTTGTTAAGGGTGCTAGTGGGTAGACGGTTGATGAGATATATGGCATGATGGCAAGCAAATGACCAAAAATCATAAGGCAAAACAACTTGAAGAAGTAGTGTTTTAGATGTCTTAACTAGGTGACGATGACGTCTTTCAGCCATGCCAACCCTTTGAGATGTGTACGGTGGAGAAACAAGGTGTAGTATGCCATTGGAGTGGAGGTACGGGTCTAGTATTTGATATTCACTTCCTCCATCAGTGAGTAAAGTGAGTATTTTTTAATCAAAATGTTTTTCAATCACAGGATGTAGGTTTTGCAAAATTTGTTGAACTTCATTTTTGTTTTTCATTATGTATAACTAGATGTATTTGCTAAACTGATCAACAAAATTACAATAATAATGTTTTTTATCAATTGAGAGCACTAGAGATGGACCCCATAAATCACTGTAAAGTATTTCTAATAGAGATTTGCTAGACAATTTATTTGAATAAAATGGAAATCTGTGGGCTTTATTGCAGCAACAAGAATTCCAATAAGTAAATTTGTCTTTCAAAGAATAAGAAGGACTGAAATTATTTAGAATTCAAAATAAATTTTTCTTTCAAAGAATAAGAAAGACTGAAATTATTTAGAATTCAAAATAAAACTTGAGAGTGAGGGTGACCCAATCGTCGATGCCACAGATCTAAGGAAGGACTGGTAACAACAACATTGATGGTTGGGCGAGACAGTGATGGCCATTCGTAGAGTCCTGCTTTATTCGGGCCACACAGAAGAGGTGTTCCCGTAGTCAGATCCTTCACAAGAAAGATGAAAGCTAAAAATTCTATTGAGTTTTGGTTATCTTGACAAAACTGAGAAACTGAAAGAAGCTTGTGCTTGATAGCAGGAGCACATAAAATAGTAAAAAGTTTGAAGGCATTATTTGATGTATGTAAGTGAGTAGTACCAGTTTGAGTAATTGGAATCACATTACCATTAGCTATCATCACTTCTTCTATCCCTTTAAAGTCTTGAACATTGTGCAGGGAGTTGGTATCGGAGGTAATGTGGTGAGATATACCCGAGTCGACAATCCATAGGTTATTTAGTTGTGTTTGGGAAGTAAAGTTAGCCTTTTCTTCAAAGTAATTGTGGGACCGGGACTGACAGACATTAGCTATATGGCCAATTTTGTCACAGAGCTGACAACAGACTCTTGATGGTTAGTATGGGAAGTTACACAATTGAGAACTACTGTTTGAATCCTGGGGAATAGAACTTTGATTAGGTTGTCTGTTTGGGATATGTCAGTTGGTGGTGGTGGTGGTTGGGCGTCGATTATTGTGTGGTGCTGATTGGAAATTTGTGACTCATTGAGCAACTGCTGTAGTGACTTGTGTGGTCATCTTTTTGATGTCCTTGTGTTTGAGGAACACTTCGTGATCAAAAAGCTTGTCAAAAAGTTCTTCATAGCTGATTTGAGAATTTCGTGTCTGTATAGCTGCTGGAATCTCACAGAATTCTGGACCGAGTCCACTCAAAATTTTCACCACAAGTTCTTCATTATTGACCAGTGAACCGGCTGTGGAGAGGTCATCAGATAGTGATTGAATCTCACAAAGATATTCAACAATAGATTTGTTGTCTTTACTAACCTGACTGAAATGGGGACGAAGGCTAAATATACGGGTTTGTAATTTGTTCGCAAAGGAGGTGTGAAGTTGATCCCAGGCAGCTTTGGAGTTGTCTATAGAATAGACATTGGATGAAATTGTGGCATCAATAGAGACTATAAGAGCAGTTTGTCATGACCCAAACTAGGGCCTGGCTGTGACGGATATCCCGAACCATACAGGCCCGAACGTCCTACTCTATCTGATCTGGTAATCATGCACAACATTCATATTATAAAAGAAAATGTGGAAATATAATCTAATACGAAAATATGGTCATTAACTCTGTGTTTCAAGACATAAGAAAGAAAACTATAATTCAAAAAATCTGAATAAGATCTGACTCAGTCTGCGAAATCTCTACTACATCTCAAAACTGTCCTGAAAACTGGGACAAGGCCCCCAGTAGATCAAAACAATGGAATAACATGATTTGAAATAACAGGTCTTCTGGAACAAAGAAGGCCCACCACTGCACGGATCACTTCTCTCTGAAATACTCTACTGGTTAACCAGACCCTTAGACTGAGCCTCCGAATCGGAGAGGTAGAGGATCAATACAGATATACTGGTTTGCAGAGCAAATCCAAAGTAATAATTTATATTCAATATATATGAGAGAAATTTAAAACATTTCATAAATATATCATATAATAAGAAATCTCATGGGTATTTCTGAAAGACTCTGAAAGAAAATCATCTGAACTCTGACACATTCTTTATTTTACTTCTGCGCTAGGTAGTATACCCTACAACTCTGAAATTCCATGGGCTATATGGACTCCACCATTGACTTGGCGGGGAAGCCTCCTACCTAAGTGTGCCGCAAGGATTCAAGTCTCTGACTCTGCTATGCCACACCGCCGTCGCCAGCGTAAAAATAATATACCCAGATCGGCAAATCACAATTTTAGGCTAAGAGTTACTTGAACTCAAAACTTCTTCGGGTAACCACTTAACCCTCTTTAAGCCCAGTTTTAACTCTTTAAAACATGTATTCTCTGAAATCAAACTCTGAAAACATACTCTGTAATGACATACATACTTATGGTATCATTATACCATTGACTTGAAAGCATATCTCTGAGCCATTATTAGCATATAATAATCTCTATTTTAAAACATAAATCTCGGAACACCATATCAATAAATCATTTCAAAAAACTCTTTCTTAAAACTCATGTAAACATATGCAAGAAACTCTCTTTATCAACATTTCAATAATTTAAGGTAGCCATGTCAAAGTTCTCAATTACATGCATTTCTTTCTCTTTAACACAAGAACATCATAGTAACATCAAGAAACACCCTCTCATTATTTCTAAATCATATTTCAATTTCTATGTCATTGAGAAAATTACTTTCAAATCATAAGGCATGCATTTCAACTCTTTTCCGACAAAATCATAATCTTTAATTCAACATACGAGAGGGGTTTCATAATATGTTCTCTCAAACAATCTTCAATCTCAGTTTTCATACATATACATATACTTGTAAATCAATTCAAGGGGGAAAGACCTAAAGGCCAAATCAACAATATCATAAAAACATTTATAATGCATAATTAAAATATAGCTTCCAAAAACCCCTTTAAAATTCGTGCTTGATAATCTTTAAATCATGATAGTGTTTACAAGCCCATGTAGTTTTTAGGATAAACCCCACGTACCTCAAATAGGAAATTAGAGATTATTCTTGAAGCCTACAATTTAGGGATTCCAAATCTTCAATCAATTTTGAAACCCACGGTTGAATCCTGAGATTCTTGGAAGAGGTTTTTGGGATGCTTAGGGTTTTTGCTTTGTAGAGAATGAAGATTTGGGCATAAAGTGCTTTTGTTATGCCATTGATTGTATGTTTATAAACGGATTGGGGGAAGGGTAATTTTCCAAAATAGCCCCCCTTTTTAACCCTTAACGTAACCGAAAAATATAACTGGGAGCCCGATTTTATGAGCCACCGCGACGCGCCACTATCGCGGTGGCTTACTAGAAATTGGCGAATGGGATTTTTAGGGTCATCGCGACGCGGAGCCATCGCATTGTCCCACTGGTTGGGCCCTGGAACTTCAGCGCGACGTGCCACAATTGCGCTAGGCAATTGGAATTTGACAATCGTTAAATAGACTACCTCTGCGACGCACCAAGCATCAAAATGATGGTGTTTTACGACTAGGACTTAAATTAGCCATAACTTCTTATCCGGGTATCGGATTTGGGCGAATCTTATATCAACGGAAAGCTCATTCAATTCCCCATACTACTAAATTGATTAACATGCCATATTTTCATAAGATTTATTGATTTTGGATCATCTACACATAGAAATGACGGTCTTTGTTCTAACCCAAAATACGGGGTGTTACAAGTTAGGATTAGTTTATCTTGACGAAACCAATCCTTGTACTCGGGGTTGGTAGACTCAATTTCATTAGTGATGATTGTTTTCAGAGAGGACAACTTAGTGCTATCAAGATGACTATAGAGGTTATGGCCATGAAGCAACATGGCAATATGGGCCATCCAAATGGTGAAGTTGTGGCTGCCAGATAGTTTAATGGGCAGTTAAGCTGCTGGGTTGAATTAAATTAAGTTTTTGATGACAGGAGAGGCATCAACATTAGCAACTGGGGTGGAGGCAGCCATTGATATGCAGGAAAAAAATTTACTCGTTAGAGTTATTGTGGCGCTGATACCATAAAAAGACAAAGAAATAGAATAGAAGAAAACATATTTCTTTGATGAGACTCCAGTGGAGTTTATATACAATTGAAATAAACAAAATTGGCTTAAACTAACTCCTAGAATATAGGAACAGATAACTATGACTAAAACAAACTAACATCTAATAATTTGAACAAACCTAATCCTAATCAACTTATATTTGTAGTATTAGTACATGTGCACAATAATACAATGTTACAGAGTAATGCAAATTGCTTTATTAATTGGTAAAATGTTTTATATATACATATTATGTGTAGAATCTCAAAATTTACTCGTATTTTTATATTTTTATATTTTAATACCCGTCAAAAAAAAATCTTTGTTCCTTAATTATTCTGTCAATCTAAGCGATTTCATATTATTGGAAAATACATTTTTATATTTTAATACCCCTAAAAAAATCTTTGTTCCTTAATGATTCTGTCAATCTAAACGATTTCACATTATCGGAATTTATTAACGTGTTGAAGCACATGATTTATCTTAAATTTTCAAGATTTAAATAACACATTTTAATGAAGTTAGTCTCGTAGTAATCGTGTAGATGATCTGATAGTATTAAATATTGATTACATTGACTGATTGTTTTTTTAAATTACCATTTTATTGGTCAAACAGGCAATTAAAATCTGTAATCTTATGTTGATACTTACGTCTTACAATAAAAGACAAAAATGTTTCAGGCAATACACACTCAGCCTAAACCATTTGCAACAGACATTCACATTTCCAGCATCACCTTTTCATATACAACTTCTAAAAAGATTGAGCCAGGAAAGTTTTCGCCAGACAGACCAAAAGTCTTTTCTTGTACGTTTACTTGTTCCAATAGTGAACTCACTCTCTTTCTGCAATTTCCATTTTCAAGAATCAATGGAAAATTCATATTTTTGTTGAAAGAGAAGAGTTGATGATTTCACCTTCTGGTGGAATCCCACATCTAAGAAAAGCCCATTTCTTGAATCCCATTGCTTCTTCCATTGATGGCCCAAATTTGAAGCCACCTTCACTTTATTTTTCATCTGAATCTGAATATCCATTGAGAGTTTTCTTCAATGGTTGCAGGCATCAACAGATCAAATGAAAGAAATGGGCTGAAGCCATGGAATCTGTCCACCACTCTGTATAGAAGGCTGCTAGTGTTTATGATGCTATTAAGGGTTCTGTATCTAAATTCCATTCAGATAAAAATTTTATTTTTGGGTTGGCCGAAAGATGGTGTTGTAATACGAATACTTTTGTGTTTCCATGGGCTGAAGCTACTGGCACTCTTGAAGATAGCATGATTTTGGAAGGGTTCTCCATTTTGGGTGGCCCCGTTTTGTTCCCTCTTCAATCCCCTGAGTTGGTAGAAATTGAACAGAATCTTGAAAAAGCACGAATGGAGCTAATCGGATTGAAGGCTGATAATCACAACAGGTGGTTGAATTTTTTCATGAAAAGTGGAAGGGATTATGAACATGAAGCTTTTCTATCTCTTTGGCTTTCAAGATTTGTGTTTCCAAGTGATTAGTATGATAAAATCGGTACGCATCTTTTCCGAGTAGCCATTAATCTTGCTAGAGAAAAATGACTTGCGCTTGCTCCTGCTGTTCTTTCAACCATATATAGGTATTTGAGCATGTTAAGAGAGGCTATGACAACCGCTTCATCAAGTAGGAATAAAAACGACAGGAATAGATTTCAAATTCTAGGATTTAGTCTTTGGTCGCCATTGTTCTTTATTCAAGTTTGGGCTTGGGAAAGGTTGGTAGCTTTGCATCCAAAGTAGGCTGGCAATTACAATATGGTTGGTGGGGTGAGAATAGTTCGATGGCATGATGTGAAAAGATCAGGTGTTATTAATGTGAGGGCTGCTATCGACTCGTCTACAGAGACGTTTCAGTTGAGGCCATATGCCTTGGCTATGGAAGGTTGGTCAGTGCCAAAATTTTACATGGAAATAGAAGAGTGGGCGATAGCTGAAGGGAAAATTTAGACCAAGAATTAGAGTCCTTCATTCGATGCTTGTGGGTGTCGGAGCTTGTTGGTTTTGATTGTCAAGAGCCCTACTGACCAAATCATGTAGCAATGCAGTTTGGATATGATCAGGACTTCCCAAAATGGATTCCTCGCTCGCCTTCAAGTCCACAACTTGCATGGAACAACTATAGAAGGCTCTCTGATTCCTATTTGAGGTTATGCTATCCATGTAGGTTGTTTGAGTCGGATGTATCTACAAAGTATTTGAAATGGTGGAGAAAATAAATATTACTGCTAGTTGATGCATTCGAAGGCTTGTCTAAGGAACAAAGGAGTAAAACAAGATTGAAATTGCTTTCTAACAATTGTGATTCTCCTAGTCTACCCACTAAATGTCAACTGAAAGAAGTGGAGAATTACCCTGATGCTCCTCCTGGTTTTCCTCCTAAGTACCCTGATGTTCCTCCTGGTTTTCCTCCTAAGTACCCTGATGCTCCTCCTAGTTTTCCTCCCAAGTCTGGAGGGGAAAATGACAAGAAGAATTTGTCTATGGTGGTTTCACAAACACTGGCTTGTGACATTGTGCCTCCTGGTTTAAGGGAGAAGCATAATGCAGGAAGACATTCAAAAATCCACTGAGGCACATGACAGTAGCAGTGTGGTTCCTCCCAAAAACATTATGGAATATGGCAAGGAGAATTTATCCAAGAAAGTTTGTCAATCAGCAGCTTGTGATGTTGAGCCTTCTGGTTCAGCGGATGAACAAGGCAGAATGGAGAATAATAGTACAACCCACAATCTTGTTGTCGGAGAGCAGGGAGGAGGGGAAAGAATAATCTGTGATGATGTTATAGAGGATATAGAACTTTATCTTAGTGAGCTCGAAAGATCAGCTACCTCACGAAGGAGATGCTAGAGTCAACATAGTACGATTTCTATTGCCTGTTTACTTTCCTTATATGTAGTTTACTTGCTCTAGAGTTGTTGCTTGGTTTAGCTATTTCAATTTTCTCTTTACACTCCCTTTTGATAAGTTTTTCCATAGTTCTTCAGATCTTTGTATTGTGAATTAACCTTCATATAATGGAATTGCTGGTGCAACCTTCAGGTAAGGAGCTAAACTGCAGATCCCAATGTCTGACCTGCACTACAGTTTGTGTGATGATCAAGAACTGGAAACTACAAAACATTTATTCGCAGATTGCCCATGATAACTTCTATGAGAACTGAGGTTCTGCAATGGGCTGGAGATATGTTGGATTGCATCAGGAGAAAAGAATTGGAAGATGATTCAAAATTAGATAGTTGTTGCTATTTTTAGGCTCTGATTTACCGCACTTAGAGAGAAGTTGGAACTCATTCAAACGAACTGCTAGATAGAATATAATTGCCTTACTTTTATAGTAAAAGTCATAGATGTAGAGGGTTCTTGCATAGATTACAAATGTAATTAATACTTCTCTTTGATGTGTGAAGTCCACAGCACTCTTCCTAGAAGGTGGACGGTGATCATAAATTCATAGGTGTATTTTTCTCTTTGTTTGTTTGTTAATGGTAATATTTACATTGTTACCGAAAAAAATGCATGTTTTTTGTGTGCATTATATTGGTTGTTTCCATGATCAGATTGGTGATGTTCAAGGGACACTCAAAAAAGATCAAACAAGTCTTACCGTCAGATAATTATTGGAACATCTTCACTTAAATGATAGTATTGCAAGGACTTAAGCAGACATTAAAATGATATATTTTTGTTTACATGAACTAATTCTGAAATAGGAATTCAATGTTGTAGATATATTATTCAAACGTGGTCCCTGATTCTATTTCATTGATTTTCATATCCATATGGATGCAAAAGGCCATATCTACATATCAGATGCATAGTTTGCTTTTGTCAATTTTCTATTGCTGCTTCATGTTTGTTATCTTTCAATACAGAATCTGACTTTAAGTAGGTACTATGATAGTTCTTTTACTCTTCTTGCTTTAATACAACCTCTCTACCTCTCTCCACGAGGTAGGGATAAGATCTGTGTACGTTCTCCCCTCCCCAAACCCCACTTGTGGGATTTTACCGGCATATTGATGTTGTCGTTACTTTAGTTACTGTGCACATCCTCTAAACCAAGGTTGCCTTTCTTGTTATTAAGTGTGAATTTCCATGATGACTACGTTCTTGGTAAAATCTTCACAAACTAGTTCATTGGTTTCAAATCATTTATCATTTTTATGAGCAGAGATAACTGAAGGGAGGAGGTAAAGATTGAAGATTTGCACGCGGTGATAATTACATGTTGATGAAATTTATCATGGTGTTTTAATAGTTAAACAATATATTGGCAAAGATTGTATTAGAAGTAGCTAACGGTCTTGACATATTAAGTGTCCCATATCAAGTCTTGTAAACTAGCTTTAGAGTTAAGTCAAACATTGAAATTATGTTGTTAACTAAAATCGAAATTCTTGGCTATAAATCAAAAGAATATTTTCTTTTAAATGAAAATATTTTATTCATTTCATCACAAAAATATGTAAAGGGGTCTAACACCCCGTGATATCCTCGACTTAATACCTTACTTTGTAGCATGCTTAAGGGTATGTTAGCGGAAAAATTCCCTAAGAATCAAAAAGGACTCAGCCATATTTTAATCTTTTAAGCTTGTGTGATTTTTAAATTGACTTTTCCAACCTAGAGGTAGTTGATTCATGCTCGGGAAGTGAAGGGGATGTCTCAGAGAAGTTTTGGAATTTCCGGGCATCGTTAGAGGGATGTTTGGATTTTGAAAATAGTGGCCCGACGCGAAGTCGGCACACCGCGTCGAGTATCACGTCGGTAAAGCAGTGAACCGACGCGATGTCGATGATCGCATCGATGATAGCATCGGTGAAATAGTGAACCGACGCTATTTTGGTGTGTCGCGTCGGTAACGCGTCGAGTGCCAGTTCACGTTTTTCTTTTATTTTTTTGGGTTAGCAGGGTTATTTTAGTCTATTTTTCCCAGTCATAACTCAGTCATGACATAATTTTTAACGTAAGGAGAGCATAATACATCAAAAACTTCCCTTATCCTCTCAATATCAAAATCCTAATCCATTCCCAAGAGATCAAAGTTCATCCTCAAGGTCAAGAACTCCAAAGACTAAATTAAGATTCAGTTTTTTTCTCTCTCTACTTAACAAATAAGGTATGTGGGGTTTTCCTAAATCTCATGGACATGATCTTAATATGAATTTAAACAAGATATATTTTAATTATTTAATTATATATGCATTCATAAGTGGGGTTACGTTTCTAGCACAAAAAACATGTATCGTGAAATGGTTTTGAAAAGAATACTGAAAGTTCATAGGGTTGTTGCATATACATCTTAGTTGTTGAAATTGTTGACATGTGATTTGAATTGAAAAAGGGTTATGAACATGAGTTGTGAGTTCTTCATTCCCCATGATGATATTTATGTACTCTATATTATACTAGTGTTAAACTATTGAGAGCATGACTTTTATAACTACTGTGGTATTCTTTATAAATGATGAAGTTTCTTGACTATCACGTGTTGGGAATCATTATGCATGTGTTTCGTATATGGAAATTTTGATTGATGTGAGTTAGATGGTTACCCGAAGAAAGCACGAGTCCGATGACTCTATGCTGGAAACCGTGAATTACCGCCACGGGAACTTGGTACCCTGCTATGTGATCTTACGTACCCAACACTATGTCATCCCAACTCGGGATCTATGGTTAGGATCCCTGCTTTGTTATATTGAGCCCAACCATGACATGTTGACTTGATTGGGGTTGTGGCACTATGCTGTGTGATCTTGTGTGCTCTTTCCTCATTAGTACTCCAATCTTGGCGGCAACGGAGATGTGGAAGACGGTGAAAATATGAAATTGTAAGGTGTACCATCTAGCTCGTTAATACTTCATTATTGTTGAAAAATCATTATGCTATGACCACGTGTTTTCAAATGATTTTTGCGTTGATGTGTTTTGTAATATCTCTCACCTATGTTATGTAAAAGTTGTATTTTGTTTTTGGATCACTCGGCGTACCAGTACAATTGTGTTGACCCCTTATATTTTAAGGTCTGAGGCTCAGTCTAGGGATCCTGCTAAGCCTTAGAGTCATCAGATAGAAGTGTGTAGTTGGTGAGCCTTCTTTACTCCAGAAGGCCTGCCCTGCTTCAGACATTTGTTATTTATTTTGATTTGGGTCCACTAGGGGCCTTGTCTCAGTATTTAGTTGTGATGACTGGTTTTGATGTATTAGAGATTTCGCAGACAGATGTTAGATGATGTTGAAAATCTTACTGAACTCTTTTGACCTTTTCAGTTATATGATGTTGTTGACCATGTTTCCGCATTAATCCATTTTTGCATTTCCTTTTATGGCTATATGAACGTGTGTATGATTGTCTGTTAACAAAAAGCAGCGTTCGAGCCTTCACGGCTCGGGATGCTCATTGTGGCCAGGGCCTAGTTCGGGTCGTGACAAGGGGCCAAAAAAATGGGTGATGGTGATGATGGTGGTGGTGGTGTTTTTACAACTCAGAAATAGGAAATAAGAGATAAATAGTCTTTTCTCTTATTTTTCTTTCTCCAGTGACCATTGTTGCACAATTTACCTTAGACAGGAAAATTAGGAAGTAATTTTTGATAATTCAAAATGTTCCAATTTTCTTATTGAACATTTGATGATAGAGTTTATAAGTTTGGGACTTCTCGGCACGAATTCGGATATAGTTAGGCTCAATATGGGTACCAGACATGGGTGGTGTTAGAGTTTATGAACCGAATTTTGTTGATCCGGCACTGAAAAGTTTGCGGTGCGACCTATGTTTGAGATTTTTTTGGGGGCCTGTGGTGGTAGCGGAGGGATTGGGCCGATAGGCTATGGACCTGTATGTTTTTGAGTTTAGCATTTATTTGTATGCACGTATTATATAAGTACGATTTACTAGGTTATTTTTGGATGTTTTATATATGTCATTGAGACTTTTCTCTCCTTATTGTATTCCTCTCCATAATAGTGAATTTTCTCCTCCTCTGCCTGTGGTTTTTCCTGTCAATGGTTTCCACGTAAAATCTGTGTGTTCTTCTTATTTTCTTTCTTTTTGTGGTATCGCTTATTCCTGTCCGTTTCAATTACGGATAGAAAATCAAAAAAATATTTGAATCTCCTCGAAAAAATGCAAATTAGGTGCCAAATTGCTGGCCATTATGTATATTTATTGATGATTTTAAGGAATTGCGCCTAAGATATGATATTTGTAGAATGTTTTTAAATAAGTTCTCAAATCACAATATGAATATGTTAAATTTAGGTCTTGGGCCTAACTCACACCCCAAAGCTAGCTTATGAGGAGGAAGATTGCCCAAGCCTTATAAAGAGACCACCCATCTCATTAACCACCAATGTGGGACTTTCTTTTCAATCTTTAACACCCTACTTCATGCCTAAGCCTAGTTAACTTGGCGTGGACAATTTCCCCGAATTTAAATCAGGGGCCCAAAATTGGGTGAGAATGGGCCCTGCTCTGATACCAATTATTGGTTTAAAACTGTTAAAGGGAAATAACAGGAATTCAATTCAAAAGGTAGCCACTAAAATAGAGATGAAGTTTGAAGAAGAGAATATGTAGAGAGAAAAATTATTTTCTTGTTTAAAGACCATCTGTAATTGATCACCAACTTAGCAACTTAAATAGTTTCTATTATAAATAAAAATAGGACGAAGAAACAACCAATTTCTACCAAAATTAAAATAACTAATTAGTTTCCTACCAAAGATAGGAATCCTAATTTAACTAGGATTTGTACGTTAAGAAAAAGAGCTAGAGTAAAAAGAAAAAAATAGCTGCATTCTTAAAGCAACTTTCAACAAATATTGAGTGAATATATATCCTAATTAGAAGGGTTGGAACATATTTTTTTTGTTGGGAGGGGGGAGGGGGTTATATTTAACACAAATTCACCAGTTTTTCTTTGATAGTCAACCAATTGCAATCGCCTTCTTCTATCGGAGATTAAGATTGAAACCTCATGCACGTAAAGTTCAAGTAGTATCAATGTGTACCTGATGGTACAATATGAATCTTACAACATGTCATATTTTGTTTTTTTTAGTTCTATCACAAGTTCACATGTTTAACGTTAGCAGGTAGTAGCGTACTACAATTTTTTTCCTTTATCGGGACTTAGAAATAAAAGCTCATGCACATAAAGTTTAAGTAATATACTACATGTTGACACCTAATTTTGACTCTTCTTCTCATACAATTAATTTTGCCATGCTCCTTAGTCCTGAATACTTTACCAAAATGACATTTTCTATCATTCATATTACTTTCAGTAATTTCGGGCATAAATAAAATATTTTTTTTATTTTCTTAAATCTAACCTTATGTATATATATATCGTACTAATATTACATGTACCGCATTAAATATTTGATTATTAGTATGTTAACTTTTACTTTAAACTCTAAAAGAATTTTGCTTTATCGATAGAATATTTTTTTTTAAATATAGGTACGCTTGTTTAAATTTATATGGGTATATAATAAGTACAACATGAAAGTTATTTAAGACGAAACAAGCATTGCCAAATTAATCAAATGAAAATATGATTGGAAAAATTAAATTCCCTCATAAACTATTCTACTTTTACACATTTAGGCCGAATTATATTATTTTCTCTTCTGAATATGCAGCCCAAAATAGTAAAGCCCCATTTTTCAGCCCAATTGCAAAAAAAAAAAAAAAAACCGGCCCAACTCCACCCAGATCTCCTCAACTGAACTAATCCCTTATCTCTCACCTCTCCAGTCCAAATTCAACTAAAGTATCGGCATCCTCCTTTCTCCCTTCTCTTTAAAATATGAAACCTCTCATACCATTAGATAATGGTCATTCCGATGGTCTTCCACCTTCTCTTTCATCTTTTAATTCTCCCATCAACTTTATATCTTTTCTATCCTTTTTAAATCAATCACTCTAAAATACTCCATAAACACTGGTAATATTGAAAGGGTGAAAAACATGAAGGACTATCGGGTTTGAGGTTGTCATCTCTTTAGTTCAATAGATTAGAACCTAAATTCTCAAAAATCATCCTTTTCCCCTTCACATCAATTCAAAAAGGGAGAAAAATTTAGTTTTATTTCTATTTCCTGTAATTGAGACTTTTAAGAATTCAAAATTTGAATTCAAGATTTTCTCTTCCAAGATGTTGAGGGATACTCTCAAATTTTAGCTATAAAAGGGGCTTTGGGCACCCATTTTGAAGGAGGACTAAGTAAGAAGCCTGAGCCATCAAAAATTAGTTTGTATTACTGTTTCCATATCATCTTTTCACTTCTCTCTCCGAAATCAAAGTCCGATTCCAAATTTCGATCTTCAATGGATAGCTTTAGTTCGTTGCTCCACAAAAGAAAGCGCGTTTGGGGTCTCACGGCTTGACTCCATCTCTGTCCAAATCAGAGAAGTGATAATAGATCATTACATGTTTTCATCTAGCAGTCTGGTGCCTCTTTCCCTCCTCTAAGATTTATTTTCCTTTGAATACATATGTTGTTTAGAATAATATACCGAGTTCATTGGAATTTATTAATACTTCTTTAATATACAATAGTGACTTATTCTAGAATAAAATTAGTCTCTTGTTAGTTACTAAGATCGAAATAGTCAAACTATAGGTTTTGAGGTAGACAAGCTTATTATCGTTAAACTCGGAAATTGGATTTAATAATTTTGGATATGGTAACTCAATCTCCTTTTCTCATCAATTTCAAATAAAATATAGTACCTTTTTCAATTTGATTTCATGAAGCCTTTTCTTACGATTTCAAATGGAAAAGCTATTAGTTTTAAACATAAGTCTTTCCTTAATAAAAAATAAATTCTCAAGTTTATATGGATCTAAGTATTTATTTTTAGTTATCTTCAACGATTCATTTAGTATAGGATAATTTACAATCTTATTTACCTTTATTTTGTAAAATTTGATCAACAAATAGCGAAAGAGTAATTTTTTTTTTTTTAGAATTGAAATTGTGGAGTTCTTAACATAATTAACTTTTTAATTATTAATTGAAAGCCTTTTTTAGAAAAATGACTTTTAATAACTTTCTTTTTGACAAAATAAGGTTACGTAATTTTTTTAGAAGGTCTTATAAATTTATCTTAGGTAATTTTTTTGTAAGTCTTATAATGAGGTTCTTCTAAAGTTTCTAATCTTTTTCGTATAAATATATTACCTTATAAAATACAAATATTTTTTACGCCTTACCTATATCTTAATTTTATATTTGATTTCATTATCTAATCTAAGTTTTGCCGGTTAACTATAGTTAGCGGATCCTTTAGGGTGCCTAATCCCTTCTCTTTAGGATAATTAGGAGCCTTACCTAGAATTTTGAGCTCCGTAGACCTTAAAATGAAGTATTTATTTATTTTAATCACATAGGTTATAATAGGTGTCCTAGTTCACCATAGAACTGATTAGGTGATGACTTTCTTAAATTTATTTAGAAGTTTCCAATATGTTGTACCCCAGTTTGACCAGTGTTAAAATGGGGTATAACAACTTGGTGACTTCAATGGGGATTATTAGGTTCTTAACCATAACAAACTTAGGTTAATAATTAAGTCTTTTATATTTTGTTATTTGTTTCACCCTAATTGTCTTGTTTTATCATCTTTGTATGGCATAAAATATTTATTTTCTATTATTTTGTATAAATTGCTTACTTGTTTACGACTTTATATAAATTGGCATTCCGTTTATGTTTCCTCCATTTCAAAAAATTGACACTCATACGTTGTACACGCGGATTGTACATTGTACTTTCTCAAAATTCTTTCAAATCACCTATTCTAGAGAGTCGGTGCATACGTGGGGTGAGCGGAAGTTTTAATGTCGTGGGACCACGTGCCTTCTCATATAGGAAATCTAAGTCCGCGTCTACCCAAATCTTAGAAAAACTTAAGTTAGAGCATTGCCATCCTTGATTTAGGCCATGCATGCATAAGCCATAGGTTGTGTGACCCATGGTATCATTCCACAAATTTATAAAACAACTTTATGTCAAAAGGGTTCACGACCCAATGAAGACCCTCATATTATGTGAAGATATAATGATAAATTGACCAAAGTAAAAATTTGACAAAAATTTAGTTTGGAAAAACATTTGCTTATGTTGTTTTCTTGTAGGTTGCTAGAATGGAAAACTTGCCTAATTTTTCCAACACCCAAATGGTTGTGTGTGTGACACTTAAGCTAAGGAGATGGAAGGAGAACATCAAGATGGAGTATGGGCTCGAGATTAGGAGAACTTTGGGTTTCTTGACATCATTGATTTACATCCCTTCTGACATGCATATAGTCAAGGCATTGCTCAAGTTCTGGGATCCTACTAGAGTCGTGTTCAAGTTCAAGGATTTTGAATTGACCCCCGCAATTGAAGAAATTGGTGGATTACTGATTTGAAGTATCAAGGATAGGGTATGATCTTACCTCGCAAACAGTCAGGAAAGAAATTCTTGCATCTTCTTGGGATCAGGAACAACCTTAAGCTTGTGTATTTAGATCATGATTGGATTTCTCTTGACTACTTATATTAAAGATTTGGTCATAAGGATGGTCACGAGGTCTTTAGCAGGGAATTTTCTTGTTCTACTGAGAGTTGGAGAAAGCGTCCTATCACTTTTTCCATTAGTTTACTAGGTATTCTGGTATTTCCTTTGGAGCATGGAAGGATTGACACTTGCCTTAGTTATGTGGTTTGATATTTTTTTTGTGGGGTTGAAAATGCTGATGTTACATTAGTTTCAATGATTGTACCAGAAATGATGAGAGCACTGTCCAAATGTGCTAGAGGTAGAAGGTTTTTTGAAATCCTCTTCTTCAGATTTGGGCTATAGAACATTTCTATAGACGTAACTTCATGGTCGACATACTCTTTAGCAGACCCAACAAGATCAACTCTCATCTAGAAATAATGGCAGAATTTGTAGATTCTGTGGGTACAAATGATTGGTATGCATACATGAGGGTGCTCATGGGCAATTAAATCCAATGGAGGTACCTATGGTTGTCACCTCGTGTTGCCATCATCAGGGGCATACAACATACTTTATTGAGCTTATTTAACTATATGCTTCCTCATGAGTGATATGGCAATATAGACATCATCAAGTCATTCCATTTCATTCAGACATGAGCAACTTTGACGTTGATTTTGGGCCACTCAATGGTATTCCTAGGGCAATAGAGTTGCTTCGAGAGTGGGCAAATCTAATGACAATAGATGTGCTTAACGAGCAAGGTTACTATACCCTAGAGTATTATGTGTGGTTATCAGCAGGTATGGAGGATGCAGGCTTTAGCTGTCAAGGGCAAGTCGTTGGGTTCGAGGATCTTGAAGAAACAAAATAGGCACATAGTATCCTGATTAACCACTTTTTCATCCCACCTAAAATGAGGGAGCAAGTCATTCCCAGATCTTTGGCACACTTCGGAGCATGAATACTTAATCTAGTGGCTAAGATTTCTCTTTATTTATTATGTGCTCACTTTATGTTTGGCTAGGATTTTTGTTTTATCATCATGTACTCTTTTTATGTTTTTGAAATCAATGTAATGGTCTAATGATGATATTTAAATGAAGTATTTTGTTTCTAATTTTCTAACTCCAAACTCGAGCAATGTCATTAATTAAAGCTTGGATCAATTTTCATAATCTAAATTATTAGATGCGTAGGCCCACCTCTTGGCACAAAAGAGGTCTCGTGCATTATAGGATGCATTTTTGATTGTTGAAGTTTCTTTTATTTGTTCTTTGTTTGCAACATGATGCATGCTTTTTTTACGTTGTTTGCTTAAGTGAGAGTTATTTGTCGCATGCAAATTATTTGTCCATACTGATATATTTATTTCTTTTGAAGGTTTTATTTCCTTTAATTTATTCCCCCAAAGGTTGATTTGTGTTGACTACGAACTGGCTAATCACCCTTACTTTATGAGATCAAAAGCACAAGCAAACACCAACATGATTGATTCAGGTACACCTGATGGCTTGGGACTTGTCACCGTCCCAAGAGATGAGCCTGAGACTTCAGGGGAGAGAGATGTAACACTTCATGATAAACAATAGCCCACATGATGCAACAAATGGCCGACATGCTAAGTGAAATCGATCGACTTTGAAACCTCACCAGACTATCCATTAGCATGAATACTCCACTTCCCGAATATGGAACAACTACCAATAGTCCATCTTCTTTTCCACCTATTTACTCTCTCGCCTCCCAACACTTCCCACCAAATCATTCACTCCACCAAAACAATCCTATTTCTACCAAACCTTCTATTAACCCACAAGAAAACAAACCACAATAAGTCGACTCGCAACAAACAAATCTGTTACCCTTCACTACTCCATATGTTCCTCAAGCTCCTCTTAACCAAATTCCATTTACCCAAGCTCCATATACCCAAAATATCCCACTTACCCAAACTACCTCAGTCGTCAAAAACCACCAAGAAGCCCTACATATATCGGTGGCATATGCTAAAATTCCTAATACGCAATATATGCCACAAGTATATGTAGTGGGAGCTCATCCTTTTACTATCCCAATGCCGACCGCACAAGAAGTTGATCCGTATAAAGAGATGGAAAAGGAAGTAAGGTCAAAAGTGTATGGGAATGTAGCAAAGGATATTCACAGTTTAAAAGAAGCGTTAAGAAGCATCCAACAACACAAAGGATGCAAAGGGTTTGAGTATGAAAATTTATGTGTTCATCCAGATGTCGAGCTATCGGTTGGGTATAAGGTGCCAAAATTTGACATGTTCGATGGAAAAGGGAATCCCCGAGCTTATTTAAGGTCGTATTATGACAAACTAGTCGGTGTAAGAAAGGATAAGGCCATTAGAATGAAATCGTTTATAAGGAGTTTGATAGGAGAAGCTTTAGATTGGTACACGATCCAAAACCCACCAAAATGGAGTAGTTGGAATGCCTTGGCACAAGAATTTATGGATAGGTTTAGGTTTAACACTAATATTATCCTGAATAGGTTTCACTTGGTTAAGATAGAGAAGAAATCGATGGAGTCCTTCAAAGAATATTCCATGTGATAGAGAGCAGATATCGTGAAAGTTCAACCTCTGATGGCGGAAAGCGAGATAACCTCTCTTTTTGTGCAGTCCTAAAAAGATGCAACGTATTATGACAAGATGATAACTGTGGTTGCACAAAAGTTCTCCGAGGTCATTAGAATAGGAGAATTCATTGAAGAAGGCATTAAGATTGGGAGAATTATTAATTTGGAATCTTTACAAGCAACAAGTAAGGCAATGCAGTCTGATCCACCTGGGGGAGCGAATAAAAAGAAAAATGATGGAGTTTATGCAATCATAACCATTCAGGAGCAAAGACCAAACCAAATGTTAACATACCAAAATCCACCACCTCAGCCTTCCTACTATAACCAATATGATCAAACTCCCTACCTATATTACCAACCTTTGCCTGCCCCATATCCAGTTTATACCACCCAATAAGTATATTATCCACATCGAGCACTAGCTTATCAAAACCCACCACAATTTCAACCTACCTATCCTTCTCAAACCCACCACTAACCACAAAATCATCCTCCAAATTTACCCAGACCTCGTCCGAACTTTGAAAAAAGTCAAACCAAAACCTATACACCTTTAACTAAACCCTTATCCCAACTGTATGAAAGATTGAGAACTGTAGGAGTACTCCAGCCGATCCAAGGTAGAATTCCCAATCCTCTTCCTAGATGGTATGATGGGACAAAGAATTGTGCTTAACACTCTGAGGTTGTTGGGCATGACACAGAGAATTTTCTTACTCTCAAGGATAAGATTAAGGCATTAATTAAAGAAGGAGCTATTCAGCTTAAAAGAGCTTCCCCCAATATGAACAACAATCCCTTGCCAAATCACAGGGGTGCCCATGTGAACATGATTACAATTGATGAGGAATGTAATTTGGAAGGACTATTATATCAATTGCTGATGAAGAAAAAATAGAAACATCAGCCTTTGTCACACCTATAATTACAGTCCAGATACGAGTGCCAATTAAAGTAGAAGCTGTTATTCCCAGGCCTACGATCACAGCCTTAGTTGCTCAAATACCTTCAAATACTAAGGAGGTTCCTTGGAATTACTCAGCTGATGCAAGGGATAAAGGAAAAGAAAAATTGGTTGTAGAACCTGTTGCTATGGGAATTATAAGATCTGGGTGTTGTTATTCCCCTGAAGGAGTTGTGCAAGGATTCCTAATAAGGAGAATATCTAGAAGAAAGTTATGATAGAGGCTGAGGTAGAGGATTTCTAGAGAAAGATGCCTACTAAGGAGTATTCTGTTGTTGAACAACTGAAGAAAAATCCTTCCCAAATCTCATTATTGATGAATTCTGCAACTCATTGAAATGCTCTGGTGAAGGTGTTAAATGAAGCTTATGTGCCAGCTGAGATAACTAGCGAGAATCTTTTAGCTCTAGTGGGATAAATCTTAGAAGCTAATATAGTCTCTTTTTATGAAAATGAGTTGCCTCCCGAAGAACTGGGGTATAATAGAGCATTGAACATCACTGTTAGGTGTAGGGACAAGTTTTTTTCTAAAGTTCTCATTGACAATGGGTCAGCTATTAAAATTTGTCCTTTTACTACCCTCTGAGATTTGGGAATTGACATTAAGAAAATGTGTGAAAGTAATGTAAGGGTTAAAGGCTTTGATGGGACTCAAAGAGGAGTTATTAGAGTAACTGATTTAGCGCTACAAATTGGACCTGTGGAGTTTACAGTAGAATTCCAAGTGTTGGACATTTATGCTAGCTATAATTTGTTACTCAAAAGACCATGGATTCATAGTGCTGGCGTAGTCGCTTTTACCCTACATCAGACTTTGAAGTTTGTTTGGGATAATCATAAAATTATGATTCTTGGAGAGAATAATAGTTCTATCTACCAGGATAACTCAGTCTTAATTATTGAATGTGTCGAACACCTGGATGGATCCGTTTTTCATGTTAAAGAGATCATGTGTACTGCTCAGGTAGAAAGTTTAAAGTTACCACGGGTACTTAGGATGGTGGCCTTGAAAATGTTGAAGAATGGTTTTATTCCTGGTCAAGGTCTTGATGGGAACTTGGATGGAATACTAGAGCCAATTCAATTGTTCGGACAGAAGAGCACTTTTGGTCTTGGATATAAGCCCACTTCTAAAGAAGTCTCATCGGTTAATCTCAAAAGAAAAGGTGACATTCTCCTGCCAAAGCCTGTATCACTCCTAAATTAGTCATTTTCCAAAGCGTTTGTTGCCCAAGTATTAGAAGAAGATGCTGAATAAGACCTCGTAGAAGGAGTCAAAAACTTATTCATTACTGAAGAAGAAGCTAAGTGTAATATAATTCTGGAGGATTGCATCGAAACCCTGACTATCTGGGATGTTGAGCTTAGAGATGCTTTGAACTATTGGACTTATACTCCATCCCTGTTTCTTCGGGAATCTTGGTATATGACTGTATTAATAAAACAACAAGATTCAAAATTGAGGCCTGAGTCATGTTTATGAATTTATGTGTTTTTATTTAAAATCATCTTCATTAATTTATTTCCTTTTTCCCCCTTTTAGCAAGCAAACTAACAAATCTACCAATACTATGAATGTGACAAGCAAAAAAATTCCAAATAGCGAACACGGCTTTGCAGGATATGAATAAGATCTGTTGTCTTAAGAGTTGACTAAAGAATTTGAACATTATGAAAATAAGTCAAAACCAAATTTAGATAAAACTGAGATGATAAATTTGGGGAATTCAAAACTCATAAGGGAAACAAGGATTAGCGTTTATTTGACTCCGTCATAGAGGAAAGAATTGATTGATCTCTTGAAACAACATATAGATGTGGTTTCATGGTCCTATGGTGATATGCCGAGTCTAAACACAAACATTGTTTTACATAGGTTGCCAACTGATCCATCTTGTCCTCCCGTAAAACAGAAGTTGAGAAAGATGAAGCCTGATTTGAGTTTAAAAGTCAAGGAGAAAGTGTCCAAGCAATTCAATGCTAATGTCATTCGAGTCACGAAGTATCACACTTGGTCAGACAACGTAGTACCCATGCCAAAGAAAGATGAAAAAATAAAAATATGTGTGGATTATCGGGATCTCAACAAGGCTAGCCCAAAAGTTGATTTCCCCTCCCAAATATTCACATAATTATTGATAAGTATGCAAAGCACGAGTTGCAGTCATTTGTTGATTGCTACATAGGGTACCACTAGATCTTGATGAATGAAGAAGACGCCAAGAAAACTGCCTTTATCACCCCTTGGGAAGTATATTGTTATCGGGTAATGCCTTTGGACTCAAGAATGCAGGGGCAACTTATATGAGGGCCATGACTACTATTTTTCATGACATGATCCACAAGGAGATTGAAATCTACGTTGATGATTTAATTATCACGTCGTGGAAAAGGTCAGATCACTTGGCAGATTTGAAGAAGTTCATTGACGGGTTGAGACAATACGATCTGAAGTTGAATCCTACAAAGTGTGCATTTGGTGTCCCCGGTAGGAAACTATTGGGTTTTATCGTGAGTAGGAAAGGCATAGAATTGGATCCTTCAAAAATAAAGGCTATCCAAGACTTGCCTTCTCCAAAAAGTCAAAAGGATGTGATCAGTTTTCTAGGTCAACTCAATTACATCAGTCAATTTATTGCACAATCCACGATGATTTGTGAACCGATATTCAAGTTGTTAAGAAAGGATGCCGCTACCAATTGGACAGAAGATTGCCAGCAAGCTTTTGATAGAACTAAGGAGTATTTGTCTAATCCACCCATTTTAGTGCCCCCAGAACCCGGAAGGCCATTGTTGCTATATTTGTCCATGTCAGACAATGCATTTGGGTATGTTTTAGGACAACATGATGAAACTGAAAAGAAGGAGCCAGATATATATTACTTGAGCAAGAAGTTCACGCCTTATGAAGCCCGGTGCACATTATTGGAGCATATATGTTGTGCCTTGACTTGGATTGCACAAAATTTAAGGCATTACATGTGTACTTATACCACTTTTCTGATTTCAAGAATCGATCCGCTCAATTATATCTTTCAGAAGCCCATGCCTACCGGAAAGTTAGCAAAGTGGAAGATTTTGCTAAGTGAATTTGACATTGTTTATGTTACTCAAAAGGCAGTCAAGTGACAAGCTTTAGCCGACTATCTTGTTGAAAACCCTGTAGATGAAGAGTACAAGCCTGTTAAAACTTATTTCCCAGATGAAGAAATTCTGTTCATTGGAGAAGATATTTTAGAAAACATCCAGGTTGGAGAATTTTCTTTGATGGGGCTGCAAACTTTAAAGGAGTCGATATTGGGGCAATGCTAATTTCAGAGTCAGGCTAGCATTATCTGATCTCAGTAAAGCTCAAATTTCCATGCACTAACAATATGACAGAATACGAGGCTTACATTCTTGGTCTTAGAATGGGTGTTGATATGAACATATAGGAACTTTAGGTTATAGGGGATTCAGATTTAGTGGTTCATCAAGTACAGGGCAAATGGAGTATCAAGAACGTGAAACTGCTTCCATATCTGAAGTGTGTGAAAGAGTTGAGCAAGAAGTTCATCAAGTTTGAATTTAAACATGTCTCGAGAATACAAAATGAGTTAGCAGATGCATTGGAAACCTTATCCTCTATGATTCAACATCCAGACAAAAATTTCGTAGATCCTATCAAGGTTAATATACAAGACCAACCGACCTACTGTTGTCACATAGATGAGGAGTTGGATGGAATACCTTAATACTACAACATCAAGAGGTATCGTAAGAAGGGAAACTATAAAGAAGGCATAACTAGTTTTCAGAAGACAACACTTTGGAGATTGGCATATCACTTTTTCCTAAATGGAGAAATCCTTTACAAGAGGACTCCAGATTTAGGATTGTTAAGGTGCGCCAATGCTCAGGAGGTAACTAAGTTAGTCGAAGAGATACATGGGGGCATGTGAGGGCCATATATGAATGGTTTAATTTTGGAAAAGAAGATCCTTCGAGCTGGCTATTTCTGGATGACAATGGAAGCAGATTGCATTCACTTTGTGCGAAAGTGTCATAAATGTCAGATTCATGGTGACTTGATTCATGTTCCACCAAATGAACTCAACTTGATGAGTTATCCTTGGCCGTTTGTAGCATGGGTCATGGATGTCATTGGTCCTATTGAGTCATCTGCATTAAGTGGACATAGGTTTATTTTGGTAGCTATTGATTATTTCACCAAATGGGTAGAAGCCTCACTGTACATGATAGTAATAAAGAAAGTGGTGATAGATTTTGTTCGCAATAACATTATTTGTTGATTTGGAGTCCCGAAGTCAATTATAATAGATAATAGAGCTAATCTCAACAGTGGCTTAATACGTGAGATATGTGAGAAGTTTAAGATCACTTATCATAATTCAACCCCTTAACGTCCTCATATGAATAGAGTAGTTGAGGCTACCAACAAGAACATCAAACAGATATTACAGAAAATGACTGATAACTATAAGCATTGGCATGAGAATTTGCCATTTGCCCTCCTTGGCTGTCGCACCACTATTAGGACTTCTACTAAAGCAACACCTTATCTGTTGGCTTATGGAACAGAAGCAGTGTTACCCGCAGAAGTAGAAATATCATCTTTGAGAATTATTCAGGAAGATGAGTTGAGTGATGCTAAATAGATTCAAAACCGGTATGAAAAATTGATGCTAATTTATGAAAAGAGGATGAGCCCAGTTTGTCATGGGAAGCTTTATCAGAATAGAATTGCCAAAGCTTTCACAAAGAAGGTACAACTGAGATAATTCAAGTGGGGAAAATTGGTGTTGAAGCGCATATTTTTGCACAAGAATAAAGCTAAAGGAAAGTTTGCACCTAACTGGAAAGGGCCTTACGTCGTTTACCGTGTACTGACAGGCGGAGCACTAATCTTAGCAGAAATAGATGGTGAAGTATGGTCGAAAGTCATCAATGCAGATGTTGTTAAGAGATGCTATGTCTAGAAGTTTTTATCTATTTCTTATGTAATGTTCCTTTTTCTATGTAATGAAACTATGAATGACCTAGTTCCCTCAGTGGAATACGTAGGAAACCCATGTCGGGTTTGGTCTTTTAAGTAGAAATTTCCCAAAAAATCCTCTTTGCTTGTAATGTGAACTATGATTGACTTGATTTCCTTGGCGGATACGTAGGTGGCCACATCAACCTTAGTCACATTAGAAGAAAATTCAATTTCCCCTTTTATTTCATATGTAATGAACTACGTTTGTCCTGATTCCCGTGGGATATGTAGGTAACCCACGAAGAGTTCGGCCCCTTAGTTTTTAACTTTCTTAAGTGTATTTCATGAAATACTCTTGGCCTGATACCTTGGAGAGATATGTAGGTAGCCTATACAAGACTTGGTCTCATCATCATGGAGCATCAACATCTCTCTCAAGTCAAATTGGGACAATTTTTAAGGGCATCATTTTGAGAAACGATTGAGAAGACATCAAGGATATTGAAGAGTGGAGGTTAAGTCAAGTAATGAAAAAAAGGACATTCACTTTGGATGTTCGCATTGTTTCAAAATATGTCACAGTTCAAAAGTTTAGCAGAATTTCTTTTTTTACCACCGTGCACATTTGCACATTTTTTTATTTTACTCTTATTTATCTTTTATTTTAAATAATTTTCAATCAAATATTTTCTTATTATCCATTGACCAAGATTTGGAATAGATGGGGTTATGAGTCTAAACAAAGATGGAAGCACGAAGTATCAAGAGCCAGACCTTCAAAGGAAACACAAATCAACTCCCCTCCCCCAAACTTACAAATTTTTCTTTGGATGTAGGTTCTACAAATTAGCATAAGTAAAAAGTTAACAACGTTTACAGTCTTGTGAAGATTACACCTCGAACGGCTTGGATTTATTTAAAGCATTTAAAATAAATTATGCCTTTGTAGTGATATTGATTTTAAAATTATAAATTAAATGATTTTGAAGATTTTACAAAGATTTCAAATGCACTGCACAAGTATTTTCAATACTTAAAATGCACCACACCTACACTGCTTAAATACTTTAAAATATACTAAATTCATTGCACATGGCTTTAATGCTCCGCATAAGCACAAACGCATTACACAATTGCTTTAAATTACTTTGACATGCTCAATACATGGCTTTCAATTACTTTACATATATGCTTTAAAATGCACCGCACATACACTACAAACAAGCTTTAGAATGCATTACACATGGCTTTAATAACTTTTGTATAGGCACAAATGCAATGCACAATTGCTTTAAGTTATTTCGCACTATGCATGGCTTTAATTTTATACTAAAAGCACTGCACAATCTCTCTAAGTTATTTCGCAATATGCATGGCTTTAAATTTCTTCTATAGCACCGCAAAATTGTTTTCAAATGCACTACACAATTTCTCTCTGAAAACTGCACAAAACTTATGGATGCACCAAACAAATACGTTATAGAAGTTCATTTTTTGCAAGAGTTATTTTTATTAAATCATTGACTTAGAGGAAAGCCTCGTCCATCAATTATTTGGCTGAAAATGCCTTATCTTTAAAATTTACAAGGTTTAAGGCCTCATATTCATCGTCGAAAGGAATCATTCACATGAATCATCGGCCTGAAACTTCATTTGCATAAGCTTTGTTTCCGACTTGCAAGACCATTTGCATAAGTACGCCCAAGGCGTTACCTTTATTGATTCACGGAATGCATTTACTATTTATGTGCTAATTGCTTTACCTAGTTTAAGTTTTGCAGGAACCTTAGCACAAATATGGAACTATCTCTAAGCAGAGGACTAGGGCAGAGCTATCGAAATTTCAAGCATCCCTAGCAAGCGTCGATGATTCAAAGCTCGACTTGACTTAATTTTCAAAAATTCTCATATAGACTTAAACCCTTTCACAAATCTATTCTCGTATTCCAGTACCATAATAAGATGAAACTGGAAAATTTTTTGAGATTCTCTCAAAATTTCTGCATAACATAACTTTTGAACTACATCGAGCTGATTCTCATGAAACCTGAGATATGTAGGAGCCTAAAAAATCAGGGTTCGGTCGAATTCATAATCACAATCGTGTCAATTCTAGCTTCACCATTCCATCTTTGGGTGTAGCCTTTCCATAATCGATCTAATTTACTAATCGAGACAAAATTAGTTTACGCCAACATCTTTACCCAAAGAATCTTTCATCATCTTTGGTCTAAGAGGGACAAACTGTTGAAACCCAATTTTGACTCTCCTTTTCATACAATTAATTTTTCGATGCTCCTTAGTCCTGATACTTTACCAAAATGACGTTTTCTATCATTCATATTAATTTCAGTAATTTTGGGCATAAATAATATATATATGTATATGTATGTATTTACTTTCTTAAATCTAACCTCATGTATATATATATATATCGTACTAATATTACATGTACCATATCAAATATTTAATTATTAGTATGTTAACTTTTACTTTAAACTCTAAAAGAATTTTGTTTTATCGATATAATATTTTTTAAAATATAGGTACGCTTGCTTAAATTTATTTAAGACGAAACAATCATCGTCAAATTAATCAAATGAAAAGATGTTTGGAAAAATCAAATTTCCTCATAAACTAGTCTACTTTTACACATTTGGGCCGAATTATATTATTTTCTCTTCTAAATATGTATCCCAAAACAGTAAAGCCCCATTTTTCAGCCCAATTACAAAAAAAAAAAACCGTCCCAACTTCACCCAAATCTCCTCAACTGAACTAATCCCTTACCTCTCACCTCTCTCGTCCAAATTTAACCAAAATATCGGCATCCTCCTTTATCCCTTCTCTGTAAAATGTGAAGCCTCTCAGACCGTCGGATAATGGCCATTCCGATGGTCTTCCACCTTCTCCTTCACCTTTCAATGCTTTCATCAACTTTATATCCTTTTTATCCTTTTTAAATCAATCCCTATAAAATACTCCATAAACACTGGTGATACTGAAAGGTTGAAAAACATGAAGGACAGTCGGGTTAAAGGTTGTCATCTCTTTAGTTCAATAGGTTTGAACCTTAAAAATCATCCTTTTCCCCTTCACATCAATCCAAAAAGGGAGAAAAATTCAGCTTTACTTCTATTTCCTGCAATTGAGACTTTTAAAAATTTAAAATTTGAATTCAAGATTTTTTCTTCTAAGATATTGAGGGATACTCTCAAATTTCAGCTATGAAAGGGGCCTTGGGCATCAATTTTGAAGGAGGACGAAGTAAGAAGCATCAACCATCAAAAATTAGTTTGTATTACTGTTTCCATATTATCTTTTCACTCATCTCTTCGAAATCAAAGTCCGAGTCCGAATTTGGATCTTCAACGGAAAGCTTTAGTTCGTTGCTCCATAAAAGGGAGTGTATTTGGGGTCTCACAGCTTGACTCCATCTCTTTCCAAATCAGACAAGTGATAATAGATCATTATGTATTTTCGTCTAGCAGTCTAGTGCCTCTTTCCCTCCTCTAAGCTTTATTTCCCTTTACATACACATTTTGTTGTCTCTGATTAAAATGTTGCATATTATCATTTAGATTTTATATTTGCTTTCGTATATTTGAAATTGTTTAATTCTTTTAAATAAATAGCAAATTTATTTGTTTCCTTTTTGCCTCTTAGATATTAAAATTAGCATCATCGCTAGGTGCAGGTGTTAAAAGTTTTAAAATTTTATAGGATTAACATACCTTTTAGAATAATTGACCAAGTTCATTGGAATTCCTTAATACTTCTTTAATACACAATAGTGACTTATTTTAGAATAAAATTAGTCTCTTGATAGTTACTAAGATCGAAATAGTCTAACTATAGGTTTTGAGGTAGACGAGCTTATTATCGTTAAACTCGAAAATCGGCTTTAATAATTTTGGATATGGTAACTCAACCTTATTCTCATCAATTTCAAATAAAATATAGTACCTTTTTCAATTTGATTTCATGAGGCCTTCTCTTAAGATTTCAAATGGCAAAGATATTAGTTTAAAACATAAGCCTTTAATAAAAAATAAATTCTCAAGTCTATATTGATCTAAGTATTTATTTTTAATTAGATTCCACGATTCATTTAGTATAGGATAATTAATCATCTTGTTTACCTCTATTTTGTAAAATTTGATCAACAAATAGCAAAAGAGTAATTTTCTTTTTTTAGAATTGAAATTGTGGAGTTCTTAACATAATTAACTTTTTAATTATTAATTGAAAGGCTTTTTTAGAAAAATGACTTTTAATAACTTTCTTTTTGGCAAAATAAGTTTACGTTAATTTTTTTGTAAGTCTTATAATGAGGTTCTTTTAAAGTTTCTAATCTTTTTTGTATAAATATATTACCTCATAAAAGACAAATATTTTTTATGCCTTACCTATATCTTAATTTAATATTTGATTTTATTATCTAATCTAAGTTTGACCGATTAACAATAGTTAGCGGATCCTTTAGGGTGCCTAATCCCTTTCCTTTAGGATAATTAGGATCCTTACCTAGAATTTTAAGCTGTGTAGACCTTAAAATAAAATCTTTATTTATTTTAATCACATAGGTTATAATAGGTGTCCTAGTTCACCATAGAACTAATTAGGTGGCCACTTTCTTAAATTTATTTAGAAGTTTCCAATATGTTGTACCTCGGTTTGACCCATGTTAAAATGGGGGTATAACACTACGTGTTGTGTTGAATCCTTAAATATTATATCAAATGATTAATAGCAATGTGAATCCAAGTTTTTTCTCTAAAAAGTAACTACCCCCCCCCCCAGGCTGCTTCCACAAAAAGGAAAATACTGATAAGTGATTTTTGTAGAATGTTCTAAAATAAGTCTTAAATCGCATTAGGAATTAACGAAATACTATTGAGTGAATATACGTTGTAATTAGAAGGATTGACAATTTTTGTTTTGTTATTTCCATCACAATTCACCAGTTTTATGTAGTCAACCAACCAACTTTAATCTTTTTCCTCTATCAGGGCATAGGACTAAAAGTTCATGCACGTAAAGTTTAAATAATATACACATCGTCATTAGTGGTGGTGCCTTAAATCATGTTATGGATTAATTAAATACTATTGAGTGAATATATTGTAAGTTAAGATACTGGAAAAGTGTATTTTTTTATTCATAGAATTGTGCAATATTTACAAGAGAAAAGTAAGATCAGAATGAACTAATCAATTTCTGATTCTTGGGAGATTCTTAAATCAAGGGATATCTCCTAATCTATTTCCTAAAATTAAAAATAATATATTTTTCTAAGATACATGCTATCCCATATTTACAGGAGCGGATTAAAGTCAATCTGTTAGCTGATTTGTGGAGCAGATTTGATTGAAATCTACAAGTCATTATGGAGCGGATTCTACATCAATCTGCCAGCTCATTCTACACTCCCCCTCAAGTTAGTATGTAAATATCGAACATGCTTAACTTACTAACAAATGACTCAAAGGTAGTTCTGAAGAGGCCTTTTGTGAAAATATCTGCTACTTGTTTAGTTGTTGGAACGAAAGGGATGCACACACTCCCATCTTTAATGTTTTCTTTAATGAAGTGTCTGTCCACTTCAACATACTTTTTTCTGTCATGTTGAACTGGATTATGAACAATGCTTATAGAAGCTTTATTGTCACAGTACAACTTCCTTGGCAAACTCATAGGTCTTCTTAGTTCTTTCAAAAATATTTTGAGCTGCAACATTTCACAAATTCCATATGCCATGGATCGGTACTCAGCCTCCACACTACTTTGAGCCACCAAGTTTTGCTTCTTACTCCTCCATGTTACTAAATTTCCCAAAATAAATGTACAATATCTGGATGTAGACTTTCTATTAATAGAAGAACTATCCCAGCCCACATCTGTATAAGCTTCAACACTTCTTTGCTCATTCTTTTTAAAGAACAACCCTTTTGAAGGAGAGCACTTTAGATACCTTAGGATTTGATACACAACATCTTAGTGTTCCTCTCATGGAGAATACATGAACTGACTAACTAGGCTCACAACAAAGGCAATATCAGGCCTAGTATGTGACAGGTAAATCAACTTTCCTACCAATCTCTGGTATCGGACCTTATCAATTGATTTCTTATCTATCGTAAAGTTTAGATTCAGGTCAATTTGAGTTTCAACTGGTCTATAACCACTCAATTTGAGTTTCAACTGGTCTATAACCACTCATTCCTATTTCTTTTAACAGATCAAGACCATACTTCCTTTGTGACACTATAATTCCTTATTTTGATCGTGCAACCTCTATGTTGAGAAAATACTTCAGCAGGCCTAAGTCTTTTATATAAAATTTTGAGGCAAGACGCTCCTTTAGGTTTTTTTATTTCAACCACATCATCTCCTGTGAGGATGATATCATCAACATACACTATAAAAACTGCTATTTTTCCTTCTAGTGAATGGCGAGTGAACATTGTATGATCTGCTTGACCTTGCACATATCCTTGCCATTTCACAAATTGAGTAAACCTATCAAACCAAGCACTTGGAGACTATTTTAGACCGTAAAGAGATCTTCTAAGTATGCATATCTTTGACTTGTACTTCTCTTCGAAACTTGGTGGGGGATCCATATAGACTTCTTCCTCTAGTTGCCCATTCAAGAAAGCATTCTTCATATCCAACTGTTGAAGAGACCAATCAAGGTTTACTGCAACTATCAACAGAACTCTATTTGAGTTTAGCTTAGCTACTGGAGCAAACGTCTTAAGATCGTCAATGCCATATGTCTGTATGAACCCCTTAGCTACTAGGTGGGCCTTATACCTCTCCAAGGATCCATCTGACTTGAATTTAGTGGTGAAAACCCATTTTCAGCCTACTGGTTTCTTCCCCCCAAGAAAATCTACCAACTCTCATGTCTTATTTTTTTCAAGAGCTCAAAATTCCTTCAAAATAGCCTCCTTCCACTCGGGAACTCGTAGAGCATCCTGCACATTTTTTGGGATCTCCACACTAGAAAGTTGTAAAGTAAAGGCAAAATAATTAGGAGACAATTTTTTTATAGGAAACAAACATAGAAATAGGATATTTAGAAACATTTCTAACACCTTTGTGTTTTGCAATAGGTAGGTCAAAATTTGACAAGGAATTAGAAATCAAATCAGTTGTAAGATTACCTTGAATTCCAGGAAGGTCTTGCAGAGGTGACTTTTGATAGTGTTGAGGATCGTCGGAATTTTTTTCTTGAGTTCGATTCCTTCTCGAATACACTTGTATTTGTTTTGTTTGTTCTCCGTTGCCATTTTTATTTTTGTCATTTGAAGGATCTACAGGTTCAATATCAAAGTTTTTATCATTTAAGTCACTTAAGTTCCTATCATCTCTCGAATCACTGTCGTTTTCATCTCTTGCATCGCACCTATTCATATCTTCTCTAAGATCCATCACATTAGTATTTATTGTTAAATCTAGCCCATCATTTTCCTGATATCTAATTTCCACAATATCCAAAAAAGATAAATCTTCACCTATGTGGTACTCGCCCTGAAGATGAGTAGTAAAATAGAGTTGGGATTCAAAGAAAGTTGGATCCATTGTGATAATTATCCTCCTCGACTAAGGATCATAACACTTATATCCCTTTTGATTTGGAGCATATCCTACAAAAACACACTTCTTAGCCCTTGGTTCAAGTTTACTGCATTTATGAACATGAACAAAGGTTGTACACCCAAAAAATTTCAATGACAGATTTGTAGTTAACCTAGAACTAGGAAAACTCTCTCTGAAAATGTTAAAAGGTATTTTAAATTTGAGAGGACGAGATGGCATCCTATTAATAAGATAAGTAGCAGTCAAGAGAGCCTCTCCCCAACGGTGCTGTGGAACCTTACTAGTAAACATTAAGGCCCTAGTTACCTCTAACAGGTGCCTATTCTTTCTTTATGTGATGCTATTTTGTTGAGGTTTATTCGGACAAGAGCTTTGGTGTACTACCTAATTTTTCTGAAAAAACTTCCTAATTGTTCAATAAAAAATTCCCCATCATTGTCACTTCAAAAAATCTTTATTTTCTCATAAATTGTGTTTCCACCATTACATAGAAAGTCTCAAATACATTTTTAATCTTAAATTTTTCCTTCAATAAAAAAAGCCAACTCAGTCTAGTATGATCGTCTATAAAAGTTACAAACCACCATTTTTTGGACATTTTTGAAATTCTAAACGATCCCCAAACATCACTATGAATCATCATACACGGTTTAGAAGCCTGATACTTTTGAGAGGGAAAAAAATGATCGGTGATGCTTAGCCAATTCACAAAATTCACACTGGAATAAGGATGGATTTTTATTTTAAAATAACTGAGGTAAATGTCTTAAATAATAAAAACTTGGATGTCCAATCCTATAGTGCCAAAGCATAACTTTGTTCAAAACAAAAGTAGAGTTTAAACAAGTAGGATTCAGTTGTAAAGAGTTATTCCTGTTGTCAAGAAAATAAAGACCTCCATATTCTTTAGCACTGTCAATCGTCTTCCCCGAGCCTTTTCCTAAAATTCACACAAATCAGAGTAAAAAATAGTACGACAATTAAGAGAATAGGTTAATTTACTGACAGAAACCAAATTACAAGACAATTTTAGAATACGAAGAATATCATGAAGTGTGAGGGATGGTGATAGTTTAACAATTCTTTTTACAGTGATTGCGGAGAAGGAAACATTGATTACCTTGATTTTACTATTCCCTGTACAAGCAGTATAAGTCAAGAAAGCACGAGAACTTCCAGTCATGTGATCAGTAGCTCCTGAATCTATGATCCAAGAATCATTTTGGTTGGAGTTGGCACTAAGAAAAGCAGATGGTACGATACCTATTTCAGTAAAAGAACAAGAAGGATTATAAGAATTTGGTGCATTTGTACTAGGGAGATTGAAGGAGTTTGTGCAGAATCTCTAGTTATTCCCTTGTAAATGGAGACGAATCTAGAGGAGGTTGCTGCTCCTACTCAAAATGAGTTGTTTGGAGGGCTTGACCATGTAAATATTGGCAACCATGATTATCAACTCCCTTGTACTTCCAGTTCAGTGGTTTCCCATGAATCTTCCAACATGTTTCATGGGTGTGACAGTTTCTTTTGTAATGACTGCATCATGGCCTTTTCTTTCTGTTATCTTCATTTTTCACTATCACAAGAGCTGAAGAGTCTATAGTAGGTTATAGTTCAACATTTAAATTAGGTTTTAACATAACTTTCCTCCTAGTTTATTCTCTCCTAACTTAAGAAAAGGTTTCACGAAGTGAGGGAAGAGGATTTTTTCCTAGGATTCGTGACCTAACCTCATCAAACTGCTGATTTAATCCTACTAAAAGGTAAACTCTCTCATTTTCTTCCCTTTTTTTTTCTTTCACACTATCCACAGAACACTCCCATTTATCATTATAACACTGGTCTAACTTTTCTACAAAGACACCATTTCGTTATAATAAGCAGTGACTTCTTTGTCACCTTGCTTAGCCTTCCATAGTTTAATTTTCAACTCAAATATTTGAGAATCATTTTCTACATCATAATATGTCTTCCTAACAGCTTTCCATACATCCTTATAAGTAGGTAAAAAAAGATAAGGTTTACCTATGAATGGTTCCATGGAATTTAATGACCAGGCAATCAAGAGTGAATTCTCTGATCTCCAGGTGTTCATCTTTGGGTCTTCGACTTCTGGCTTGTTCATCTCTCCAGTCAGATATCCTAACTTTACACGACCATCAATTGCAAGCCTTACGGACTGTGCCCATTCCAGGTAGTTCTTCCTATTTAATTTATGAGAAGTTAACTGGAAGGACATGTGGGAAACATTTCATCCTTGAGAAATCATATTTTCTGTAAGAACTTCTAGAGAAGAACTTTGGTCTTCTTTTGATGTTCCAGAGAGATGATCTCCTTGGAAAGCTATTTTTTCAATGTGACACTAGGGGGAAACATCCCTCTCTGATACCATGTAAGTTAAGATACTGCAAATGTAACAACCCAAAATTGCCTCCCGAGATGTCACAGGGTGCTTAAGGCCACAAGTAGCCCTAAGCTAACCCTTTGAGCCTGTTTTTACTAATAACACTTATTTCAAGATGAAATAATTCAAACGCTAGAATAGTCATATCATAAGAAGGGAGATACATAGAAAATACCTGATCCAAATGACCATAATACTGGAATTCTCAACACAATCACAATCTGATAACTAGTCTGACAAAGCCTCTACTAATCCATGAACTAGAGAGCCGTTGGGACAGGTCCCCAACTGACTCGAAATGAACTGAAAGTAAAAACATAGTCTCTCAAATGTAGAAATGTTTGAAGAGAGGTCCTCGAACCATGAGGACTCACCACTATAGGAATGTAGATAGAGGTACTCAAAAGTCACCGACGAGGCTGGGATCGAGCACCTGAACCTACATTATAAGACAATGTAACATATAGACGTATATGCGGATCAACACTTGGGAATATACTGATTATGTGGGGGTGCATGCATTTATAAAAAAAAACATCAATACTTTTTAATCAAATCATGCATGCAATAAGTAATGAATCACATGGCTCGAATACGTAAAAAATGTAAAGCTCATGAATCATGTAGAATGGAGCATGTAATAGAAATCTCGAGTGTCATCATAGTTTAACTTTGAAATCTCGAGTGTCATCATAGTTTAACTTTGAAATCGGTAATCTGCTCTTATTCTCAATACTTATAGGCTAAAGGAAACTTTAAATAATACTTTCAACCCATTCATATGTATCATGGAGAGTAAAATTTCTTTAATGCTCAAGAACTCATAACTCCTTTGAACTCAAGTACTTGGAATTCGAAATCATATAACTTTGAAACATACTTGAAGGCATTTCATTCACTTTAGGAAAATATGTCGTTTCAAGCTTTAGGGAAAAATACTTATATCAAGGGAAAATATTTTAGTCTTGGGGAGCAAATCTGCAACTTTAATATTAGGAAAATAACTTGTATCAAGGGAGGTTCTCTTAACCGACATAAACCATGCGAGCTATATGGAGTCCAACATTTTGTCCTCCTAAGGAAGAGACCCCATGTTGGGAAGGAGCGTCATACTCTTGCCAGGGAGTATAACCACAATTCAGTGATCACTTATCTCGGCCTCGAGCCCAATATCTTAGCCTTAGGCCCAAAATCTATAACCTATGCTGGCACGTACTTCTGGGGTAATAAACCATAGTAACTTACCCAACCGGTGCTAAATACTACTCCCTTTAGATTATCTTGCTCATCTCATGGAAATTCTCTTTCAAAATAATCTTATGGTTTCATAAAATCCCAAAAATCAAATATGTAATCTCATGTGGTAGAGTGAATTTCAAAATTCTCAATAATCTTAAAATACTCAAATCGTGGGTGCTTATAGCACAATAGTTCATAAAATTGCAAGTCTCAAGTAGGGCTCAATGACCCATAATTCCATCTCATGTTAAAACTCATCATAATGCATAATAGATAGCATATAGATTCATAAATCATATAGAAATCTGGAATTTACAGCAATTTAGCTCATAATCTCAACATACTCATAGACTTCAATATCTCAAACATTTCAACTATTAAATTCTCAAGGATTAAAATCATTGGGTATAGACCCAGCTACAATTTCTCAAGAAAACATGTAAAATCATGCCATTAGACTCTCAATTCATGTGAAACATCAAAAGCTTACAACCAATAACAATGGGTGAAAACCCCCAATTCAATTTCATGTAAAATCTTATAAATTGCAGAGAATTGTAGTTTAAATAAGCCTTTAGGCACAAGGGTGAAAGGATTACCCTTGTTCAAAATCCCACATACCTTGAATTAGAAACTTTGGATGAACTCTCGCTTTTGAGACTCTATTCGTAATCTTAAATGAGGGTTCTTGAAGCCCTTGACTTAGGAACCTTGAATCTTGACTTAATTTAGAAAATATATGGTGGATTCTTGAGATTCTTGGAAGAGGTTTTGGATACTTAGGGTTTTTGGTGAGGGAAAACTTGAGAAAAACCTCATAGGATACTTGTAAATGACTTTAATTCAGTGTTTATACGGTTTAAGAGGCTTGGAAAAAGTCCAAAGTGCCCCTTTTAACTTCTGTACGAAGCTGGAAAAATTGAACTGGGAACCCAATTTTATGGGCCACCGCGACGCGCCACTATCGTGATGGATCACTGGAAATTGACAAATGGGAATCTGGGAGTCACCGTGATGTGGAGCCATCGCGTTGTCCCACTGGAGTGGGACTTGGAACTTTAGCGCGACGCATCACAATCGCGCTAGGCCATTGGAAATTGACTATTAAGAAATTGGGGTCCTCCGTGATGTGCCACTGTTGCGGAGGTCCAGTAGAATTTGGCAATTGTCAAATATACCCTCTCCGCGACACACCAAGCACTAAAATGATGCTGTTTTACTACTAGGACTTAAATTAGCGATAACTTCTTACCTGGATATCAGATTTGGTCGAATCTTATATCGACAGAAAGCTTATCAAATTTCCTATGTGATAAAAACTTGAAATTAGGGAAATTCTATATGGTTAATATGATACTCACTTAGGAAGTAACTTCTCAATCTTTTAGGGCCAGAATTACGCCTCACTTGACACGCCCTAAGGCTCATTCTACGAGAGAATTTTGCAGGGTCTTACAATATCTCCTCCTTAGAAACATTTGTCCTCGAATATCGCTAGTTAGACTAGGAACACAGGAAAAACAAAGTGCACATAGGTGAAGAATTTTTTTTTCTTTTTTTTTTGCTAAACGGCTCAAAATCTCTCTAAACTCTTGAATACCTTAGAAATTGCAAGAACTCATGCAAGAATAGATACATAGCTGAACTTTAGATTAGAAGGGATGAATTAAGGAAGAATAATACCTTTAGATTGATCTAAACTCATGGAAAAGAGGTGCGGGTACTTGACTCGCATGTCTGCTTCTGCCTCCCAAGTAGCGCCCTGAACTGAATAGTTCTGCCATAAAACTTTGACTAAGGAAACCTCTTTGTTCCTCAGGCTACTGATCTAAAAATCTAGGATCTCAACAGGAATCTCATAGAATGAAAGACTGTTTGGAATATCAGCACTCTCTGTGGGATCTACTACAACATAATCACCAATATGCTTTTTAAGCATGGAGACATGAAAACCAAGATGAACAGCTGACAACTTTGCGGGTAACTCAACCTCATAGGCTACTTTACCAACACGGCTTAAGACTCTATACGGGCCAACATAATGGGGACTAAACTTTCCCTTTTAACCAAACCTCTTCACCCCTTTCATGGGTAAAATCTTCAAGTACACCAAATCACCCACTTCAAACTCAAGATCTCTTGTCCTCACATCGGCATATGACTTTTGATGACTCTAAGCTATCTTTAACCTCTCTCTAATTAACTTAACTTTCTACATAGCTTCAAATAATATATTAGGCCCAATCATGACAGCTTCACCTACTTCAAACCAACCTATGGGTGATCTACATCTTCTACCATACAAGGCCTCAAATGGTGCCATCCCAATGCTAGCATGGTAACTATTGTTATAGGAGAACCCTATCAATGGAAATTGCTCATCCCAACTACCTTTGAAATCAAGAGCACACGCCCTCAACATATCTTCTAGGGTTTGAATGGCCTTCTCGGCCCGACCTTCTGTCTATGGATGAAAAATGGAACTCAAAAGAACTTGGGTACCAAGTCCCTGCTGAAACGCCATCCAAAACTAAGAAGTAAATTGAGTGCCCCTATCCGAAATGATAAATGAGAGAACTCCATGCATCCTGACTAACTCCTGGATATATAATCTAAAATAATCCTCAGCTGTATAAGATGTGACCATGGGAAAGAAATGCGGGGACTTAGTCAGTCTATCACAACAACCCAAATAGAATCATGATGACGACACGAAAGAGGTAACCCAGTCACGAAGTCCATATTCACCACCTCCCACTTCCAAGGGGGTATACCCAACTCTTGCATCATACCACCAGGTCTTTGGTGCTCTACCTTAACCTGTTGGGACGTTGCACACTTTGCTACAAACCCAACTATATCCTTCTTCATGCCATTCCACTAATAGATTTTCCGCAAGTCGTGGTACATCTTTGTAGTGCCGGGATGAGTAGAATACCGTGCGCCATGCACTTTAGCCGTAATCCTCTACCTCAGATCATTAACACACGGAACACACAATCTACTCTGCAATCTCAAAACGTCATCTCCCCTTTGGGAGAAAACCTTCACAGTTTGGTCCTTAACTGCCTCCTTCAGTCTGACCAAACTAGGATCTCTATCTTGCTCGTCCTTCACTTTTGAAACTAACAAGCAAATAATGCACATCACGAGCTAACTCTTTCTTACCTTCCTCTACATGGGCAACACTACCCATAGACAATCTGCTAAGGGTATCCGCCAATACGTTGGCCTTGCCCGGGTGATACAACACATTCATATCATAGCCTTTTAACAACTCTAACCACCTTCTCTGCCTAAGATTCAACTCCTTCTGAGTAAATACATACTGCAGGCTCTTATGATTCATAAACACATTAACATGAACATCATAAAGATAGTGTCTCCACATTTTCAAAAGAAAGACCACAACAGCTAACTCAAGATCATGGGTTGGGTAATTCTTCTCACGTGGCTTTAACTGTCTAGAGGCGTAGGCTATAACCTTACCTCTTTGCATTAACACCCAACCTAAACTAATTCTAAAGGCATCATCATACACCACAAAACCATCTGTACCATCAGGCAAAGTCAACATAGAGGCTGAAGTAAGTTGAGTCTTCAACTTTTGAAACTCTTCTCACAGGAATCTGACCACTGGAACTTAACTTTCTTTTCGATCAACCGAGTCATGGGAGAAGCAATAGAGGAGAAACCTTCAACAAAACAGCGGTAGTATCCCGCTAGACCTAAGAAACTTCTAATATCAAATAGAGAGATAGGTCTAGGCTAATTTCTTACATCTTCTGTCTTTTGGGGATCAACTATAATACTTTTGGCTGAAACAATATGACCCAGAAAGGCTACAGACCTTAGCTAAAATTCATACTTACTAAATTTAGCGAACAACTGGTGATCTCTAAGAGTTTGCAAGACAATTCTAAGGTGATCTGTATGATCATGCGCACTGCGGGAGTAGACAAAGATGTCATCTATGAACACTATGACAAACATATCAAGATATTTCTTGAACACTCAATTCATGAGGTCCATAAAAGCTGTTGGGGCATTGCTTAGCTCAAAAGACATGACTAGAAACTCAAAGTGACCATAGCGGGTTAGGAAGGTTGTCTTTAGAGTATCACATTCCCTCACTTTAAGTTGATGATAATTAGATCTAAGGTCTATCTTAGAGAAATAACTTGCACCTTACAACTGATCAAATAGGTCATCAATTCTCAGAAGAGGATACTTATTTTTGACTGTGAACTTGTTAAGCTGCCGATAGTCAATGCACATACGCAAAAAACTGCCTTACTTTCGCACGAATAAGACAGGCACGCCCCAAGGGGAAATATTGGGCCTAATGAAACCTTTTTCTAAAGGATCCTTGAGTTGCTCTTTCAACTCCTTAAGTTCTGCAGGTGCCATATGGTATGGTGGAATAGAAATAGGATGAATATCGGGAAAAAGGTCAATCCTGAATTCTATCTCTCTATCGAGAGGTACCCTTGGGAGATCTTCCAAAAAAATATCTGGAAACTCATTAATAATATAGACTAACTGAATAGTTGGAGCCTCGAACTTAGTGTCTTTAACTTTAACTAGGTGATAGATGCAACCCTTGGATATTAGCTTTCTAGATTTGAGATAGGAGATAAAATGAATCTTGGGAGATACCAAACACTCAGACCACTCAAAAGCTGGTTCACCAGGAAACTGAAACTTGACCACATAGGTACGATAGTCTATAGATGCATAACAAGAATGAAGCTAATCCATATCTAGAATAAGGTCAAAATCCACCATGTCTAACTCTATCAAATTAGAAAGTATGACTCTATAAAGAACAACAACAAGACAATCTCTATACATTTGTTTAGCAATAACTGACACCCCTATGGGTGTGGAGACTAGAGAAGGCTTAGGAATTTTTTTGGGACTCATTTTGAAATTCACAACTACAAGTAGGGTCACATAAGAGAGACTTAACCCGAGGTCCAACAACACATAAACATTAAGACAAAAGACATGGAGCATACCAGTAACAACATCGAGAGAGTCCTCCTGCTCTTGACGAGATGGTAAGGCATATAATCTGTTCTGGCGCTGACAGCCAGCAGTGCTAAATGAAGAGCCCTGAACATGGGTGGGACAAGGTATAGTAACTGGTGCATTAGTAGCCTGTGCCTGAGGTCGGGCATCTCTGTTCCCCTGTCTAGCATGGGGACATTCTCTAAGTCTGTGGCCCTGCTTGCCACAACCAAAATAGCCCCTCAAATCTATAAAACACTCACCGGGATGATCCCTACCACACTTAGCACAATGAGGATAACAGGGCCTGTTACCAACACTATTCTATGACCTAGACATAAAAGACCTACCCCTTTGATCCTGCCTGCCTCTAGGCGTGGGAGCACTAGATGATGAAGGCACTGGCATAGATAAACGTCTCTGAAACTGAGGGCGGTTCCCTCCATGGAACCTAGGCTGGATAAACTCATGCTGCTCAGATCTAGCCCTCTTGTTACCCCGCACTCTATCTCTTTCTCTAATCTTATCCTCCTCTATCTGCTGGGCATGCATCATCAACCTAGCCAGATCCATATCCCTATGCAGTATTGCAGTCCTACACTCCTTTAGTTCCAACCCAAAAATACCGATCACGAACTTGCTCATACTATCCCGGGTGTCAGAAATCAAATCAGGAGCATACTTAGCCAACTGGTTGAACTTCAAGTAGTACTCCTTAACGGTCATAGAGCTCTGCCTCAAGTTCATTAAATCCTCAATCTTTGCTTCCCTCATCTCAAGTAGAAAAAACTTGTCCAAGAATGTATCTTAGAACACCTGCCAAGTCATAGGAGCAACATCTTCACCTCTACCCTTCCTCTATAATACAACCCAATCATAAGCTATGTCCTTTAACCTATAAGACGCCAACTCAATACTTTCTTCCTCAGAAATATGCATCACCTGCATGATATTTATCACCTCCTCAAGGTACAACTATGGGTCCTCATCTTCTATAGACCCATAAAAATCTGGCGGATTTATCCACATAAAATCATGAATCCTAGCCGCAGCTACATCCCCTCCTTGTTGATTAGCAACTGTGGCTTAGTTATTGGCCCGAACATTGGTGGTGATTGCTTAGGATAACACTTGAAAGGCCACCCGAAACTCAGCATGAGACACAGTCTCATTCAAAGGATCAACAGGTGGGGGTTGCTCATCATCGTTCATGCGGGCATTCCCTCTTCAAAGAGGAATTTTCTAAAATAGAAGAGCACAAATTATTAGATGAGAAGGACAACTATAGGTACGATAGAATCTAAAAGAAAGAAGCAACTTTTCCTAAAATGTCTTATAGTCTCTTGCTCATAGATGTGGCGTGCTACACGCCGATGGTCAAGACTTTACTCAACGTAGCTTGTAGCCTAAAATGTCTTGTAGCTTCTTGCTCTGATACCAAGTTTTTAATGACCTGAAATCGCCTCCCGGGATGTCACAAGGTGCTTAAGGCCACAAGTAGCCCCAATCTAACCCTTTAAGCCTATTTCTACTAATAACACTCATTTTAAGATGAAATAATTCAAACACTAGCATAGTCATATAATATGAAGGGAGATACGGAGAAAATACTCGATCTAAACGACCATAATACTAGAATTCTCAACATAATCACAATCTGATAACTAGTCTAACAAAGCCTCTACTAATCCATGAACTAGAGAGCCATTGGGATAGGTCCCCAACTAAATCAAAATGAACTAAAAGTAAAAACATAGTATCTCAAATGCAGAAATATTTAAAGATAGGTCCTCGAACCATGAGGACTCACCACTGTAGGAATGTAGACAGTGGTACTCAAAAGTCACTGATGAGGCTGGGACTGAGCACCTAAACATACATTTTAAGACAATGTAGCACATAGACGTATATGTGGATCAGCACTTGGGAATATACTGAGTATGTGGGGGTGCATGCATTTATATAAAACAATATTAATACTTTTTAATCAAATCATGCATGTAATAAGTAATGACTGATATGGATCGAATAAGTATAAAATGTAAAGCTCATAAATCATGTAGAATGGATCATGTAACACAAATCTCAAGAGTCATCATAGTTTAACTTTGAAGTCAGTAATCTTCTTTTATTCTCATTACCCATAGGCTAAAGGAAACTTTAAATAATACTTTCAACTCATTCATATGTCTCATGGAGAGTAAAAATTCTTTAATGCTCAAGAACTCATAACTCATTTGAACTCAAGTACTTGGAACTCGAAATCATATAACTTTGAAACATACTTGAAGGCATTTCATTTACTTTAGGAAAATATCTCATTTTAAGCTTTAGGGAAAAATACTTATATCAAGGGAAAATACTTTAGTCTTAGGGAGCAAATCTGCAACTTTACTATTAGAAAAATAACTTGTATCAAAGGAGGTTCTCTTAACCGACATAAACCATGAGAGCTACATGGAGTTCAATATTTTGTCCTCCTACGGAAGAGACCCCACATTGGGGAGGAGCATCATACTCTTGCAAGGGAGTATAACCTCAATTCAGCGATTACTTATCTCGTCCTCGAGCCCAATATCTCAGCCTTAGGGCTAAAGTCTAAAATCTATGGTGACACGTAGTTTTGGGGTAAGAAACCATAGTAACTTACCCAACTCGGTGCTAAATTCTACTCTCTTTAGTTTATCTCTCTCATCTCATAGAAATCCACTTTCAAAATAATCTTATCATTCATAAGAACCCAACAATCAAATTTGTAATCTCATGTGGTAGAGTGGATTTCAAAACTCTATGACCATTAGGTCAAAATATTTCTCAATAATCTCAAAATACTCAAATCATGGGTGCTTATAGCATAATAGTTCATAAAATTGCAAGTCTCAAGTAGGGCTTAGTGACCCATAATTCCATCTCAAGTTAAAACTCATCATAATGCATAATAGATAGCATATAGATCTATAAATCATATAGAAATCTGGAATTTACAGCAATTTACCTCATAATCTCAACATACTCATATACTTCAATAGCTCAAACATTTCAACTATTAAATTCTTAAGGATTAAAATTATGGGGTATAGACCTAGCTGCAATTTCTCAAGAAAATATGTAAAGCATGCCATTAGACTCTTAATTCATCGGAAATATCAAAAGCTTGCAACCAATAACAATAGGTGAAAACCCCCAATTCAATTTCAAATAAAATCTCTTGAATTGCAGAAATTTGTAGTTTAAATAAGCCTTTGGACACAGGGTGAAAGGATTACCCTTGTTCAAAATCCCACATACCTTGAATTAGAAGCTTTGGATGAACTCTCGCTTTTGGGACTCTATTCGTACTCTTGAATGAGGGTTCTTGAAACTCTTGACTTGGGAACCTTGAATGTTGACTCAATTTAGAAAATCTATGGTGGATTCTTGAGATTCTTGGAAGAGGTTTTGGATACTTAGGGTTTTTGTTGAGAGAAAACTTGAGAGAAACTTTATAGAATGCTAGTAAATAACTTTAATTTGGTGTTTATACGGTTTAAGAGGAGTGGAAAAAGTCCAAAGTTCCCTTTTTAACTTCTGTACGAAGCTGAAAAAATTGAACTGGGAACCCAATTTTATGGGCCACCGCGATGCGCCACTATCGTGGTGGCTCACTGGAAATTGACAAATGGGAATCTGGAAGTCACCGCGATGCGGAGCCATTGCGTTGTCCCATTGGTTCGAACTTAAAACTTCAGCGCAACACATCACAATCGCACTAGGCCATTGGAAATTGACTATAAGAAATTAGGGTCCTCCGCGACGCACCACTATCACAGAGTTCCACTAGAATTTGACAATTGTCTAATAGACCCTCTCTGTGATGCGCCAAGCACTAAAATGACGCTGTTTTATGACTAGGACTTAAATTAGCCATAACTTCTTCCCCGGGTATTGGATTTGGGGGAATCTTATATCGACGGAAAGTTTATCAAATTTTCCATGTGATAAAAAGTGGAAATTAGTGAAATTCTATATGGTTAACATGATACTCACTTAGGAAGTCACTTCTCAATCTTTTAGGGCCAGAATTACGCCTCACTTACACGCCCTAAGGCTCATTCTATGAAAGAATTTTGCGGGGTCTTACAACAAAAGTGTATTTTTTATTCATAGGCTTGTACAATATTTATTAGAGAAAAGTAAGATTAGAATGAACTAATCAATCCTTGATTCTTGGGAGATTCTTGAATCTAGGAATTTCCCCTAATTTATTTCGTAAAATAAAAAATAATATATTTTCCTAAGATACATGCTATCCCATATGTACAGGAGATGATTACAGTCAATCTGTTAGCTGATTTGCAAAGTAAATTTGATTGAAATCTGTCAGTCATTGTGGAGCAGATTTTACCTCAATCTTCCAGCTCATTCGACATATATGTCGTAATTAGAAGGATTGACATTTTTTGTTATGTTATTTCCATCACAATTTGCTAGTTTTATGTATACAGTCGGCCTACTTTGATCTTCTTCTTCTATCTGTGCATCGGACTGAAAGCTTATGCACATAACCATAAATAATATACATCGCATCAGTGGTGGCGCCACATGTATTCAAAAGGTGTCAACTCACACCACTTCAAAGAATGGAAGAATTTTCTTCTACTTTAACCACATGAGGACACCTTGGAGAATATTTACCGATACTAGGGGAGAGTATGTCTTGTAGATATTGGTGAACAGGCTGTCATACCCAAAGGCATCAGTCAGCATGTTCATGCAACTAAATAACTGATTGCTGGGGGAGTTGAAGAAGCTACTCCTTATACCGTTATAGCTCCCTTTGATCTGCTAAAGGTGATTTTACAAGTTTGGACTGCTCGTGTTTCTTTTGGTTCTACCGTCCAAGAAATATGGAAGGACGGTGGTGTATTGAGGTTTTTTAGGGGCATTGGACTAAATATGATGAAGGTTGCACCTGAAAGTGCAATCAAGTTTTACTCGTATGAAATGTTGAAGAATGTTATTTCTTGTACCAAAGGTGAGGAACAGGGTGACAGTGGAGCTTCTAGACGCTTTGTGGCTTGGGGCATGGCTCGTATAGTAGCACAGACCAACGAAACTTATTCAAAGGAACTGCTATATAGAATATAATGTATGTGCCTTACTCTTAGAGTAAAGCTCATAGATACAGAGGGTTCCTACATATATTACAAATGTAGTTAGTGCTGCTCTTTGACATGTAAAGTCCACAACACTCTTCCTAGAAGGTGGCCGATGATCATAAATTCATAGATGTATTTCTCTATTTGTTTGTTTGTTAATGGTAATATTTACATTGTTACCGAAAAACAGATGCATGTGTTTCTGTGTGCATTATTTTTGTTGTTTCCATAACTAGATTGGTGATGTTCAAGGGACACACGAAAAATATCTAACAAGTCTTACTGTTGAATAATCATAACATATTCACATAAATGACAGAATTGCAAGGACTTAAGCAGACATTAAAATGATTTATTTATTTTTACCTGAACTAATTCTGGAATAGGGATTCAATGTCGTAGATAGATTTTTCAAACATGCTCCCTGATTCTGTTTCATTGATTTTCATATCCATATGGATGCAAAGGTTCAAATCTACATATCTAATGCTAAATTTACTTTTGTCAATTTTCTATTGCTGCTTCATGTTTGTAATCTTTTAATACAAAATCTGACTTGAGTAGGTACTATGACAGTTCTTTTACTCTTCTTGCTATAATACAACCTCTCTACCTCCCTCCACGAGGTAGGGATAAGGTTTGTGTATGCACTCCCTTCCGCAAACCCCACTTGTGCGATTTTACCGATATGTTGATGTTGTTGTTACTTTAGTTACTGTGCACATCCTCTAAACCAAAGTTGCCTTTCTTGGTATAAAGTGTGAATTTCCATGATGACTATGTTCTTGGTAAAATCTTCACAAACTAGTTTATTGGTTTCAAATCATTATCATATATCATGATTGGAGATAACTGAGGGGAGGAGGTGAAGATTGAAATTTGGACACGGCGATAATAACATGTTGATGAAATTTGTCATGGTGTCGTATCAAGTTAAACTATATATCGACAAAGATTGTAACTAATGGTCTTTACATATTAAGTGTCCCATATTTGTCTTGTAAACTAGCTTTGCAGTTAGGTCAACCATATTAAAAATGCGTTGTCAACAAAATGTCGAAATTTTGGTCTATAAATCGAAAGAATATTTTCTTTTAAATGAAAATATTTTATTCATTTCATCGGGCCAAAAAGGGGGGGGGGGGGGGGGGGGTATTCTTGTTTTTGCACCTGAGAAGCAGGATATAAGATAAATAGTCTTGTATCTTAAGATTCTTTCTCCGATGACCGTTGCTACAGGTTCACCTTAGACGGGAAAATTACGAACTAATTTTTGAGAATTGAAAATTTTCCAATTTTCTAATGAAAATTTGATGATAGAGTTTATGATTTTGTTGGTATTAATTGTTAGGGAGCTCCTTTAACCCCAATGTGGGACTTCTCGGTGCAAATTCGGATTTAGTTGGGTCAATGTGGGTAACCTCACATGGCTGGGAAACCAAAAATATTGATAAGTGTTTTCTTAGAATGCTTTTAAATAAGTTCTCAAATCACATTATAATTAATAAAATACTATTGAGTGAATATATGTCCTAATTAGAAGGGTTGTGTAACATCCCGCACTTTCGGGCTAAAGTCGAATTGTCTTTCCGATGTATATGGACTCGAATTAAATGGTGTCCAGTTAGGAATAAGTGTGACTTATATTTTTTCTTAGTGTGGAAACTTAATTGGAGATGAATATACACCGTGAGAATCTCCTACATCAAAAATTAAGTTTAGCATTTTCCTATCAATTAGTTTATAGTTGACGATTTTACATGGATCAACTTCCAACGACTATTTCTCCTAGCATATAAGGATTCATGTGGCTTATTATATATCAAGTTAAATCCCTTCAAGTATTCTTTCTAATGCCACTGATCGTTCGTCAATCCAAGTTTGGAGTTGAAAGTTAGGAGTGTTTGAGTGAGGCACTGTCCAGGTTGTGCAGTTGTGACACCCCGTAGCTGTAACACTCTTTCGATGCTTATAAAATGCTCTTTGGACCCCTGTAGTGATGGTAGTTCATGTATTTATGTTGTGTGGGGGGGGGGGGGTGTTGGGAGTGTTTAAGGACCTCAAAACTAAGTTGGCATTGCAAACTAGAGCTTAGGCGATGGCTAGGAATCGCCATACCATCACAAACGTTCACTGGAAATGGTCGGAGATATGGTTGGCACCGCAAAATCTAATGTTTTCCATAAACTTGGAGATGCAAACTTCAATGTTTTCCATGGAGATGGCACCGCAAACCCTATGGCCAAGTGGTGTAGAAACTCCATTTTGAGTTAATTTAAGGGCAATAGAGTCTTTTTACATCCTATAACCACCCCTAAACATAATTACATGTGATTTAAGTCCGTAAAACATGTTTTAACCCTATTAAATTATAAGTTCATCATCTAAACTCAAGAGGAGAAAAACAACTTAGGGTTTGGGCATTCAAGCTTAAAGGTTTAATTTTTTCACAATTTCTTCATCATTAAGGTACATGGGGCTATCCTAAAATCATTGGGCATAAGTTTTATGGTCATTATAAAGTTTAAAGATATACAATCATGTTTATAAAGAGGGTTTTCGACATGGTTTTGAATAGTATATATTATGAACTTGTTTGATGAAAGTAAATGTTTATCTTGGACCCTTTTTTATAGAATTTAACTATAATCACTTATACATATGCATTTTCAATTTTGCAAAGATTAAATCGAGAGCATGAATGATGAAACCCCTCTCTTATTATGATACCTCTAGAATTCAAATGTTATGAGTTGTTCAATTGCATATTTTGAAGCATAAAATAAGTGTTTTACTATTATTTTGGACTTGATATTGATTATGAATTGAAGAGAGGGTGTTTTCTTGTTTATAAATGTTAAATGTGATAATTGAAAGTGTTGCGTGGATTGTTATAAAGGAATTGACCATCGTGTTTTGAATTATTAAAAAAGGAGAATCATTGCATAAGTTTGCTCATGTTTTTAAATAAGGACTCCCTTGCATTGTTTAAATGTTTTTGGTGGTCAAGTGATTGAGTTGATTGAAAAATATAAAGCTTAACATTATAAATGATTTGAATGAGAAGGGTTGTGGAATGATACGATACAAATGACTTGGAAATTAAGGTATGATGATACCCCATTGTGAATTTCCCTTAACAGTATAAGAAAAGATTAGTTTGTAAGAGTGATTCATGTTTTCTTCTAAGAGAATTAAAAATAGGCTTCAAGAGAGTTAGATGGTTACCCGAAGAAAGTACGAGTTGAAAGACTCTATGCTAGAAACCGTAATTTTCCAACATGGGATTATGGTACCCTGCTTTGTGATCTTGTGTACCTTAATTCATGTCATCCCAAATTAGGACCTATTCTCAAACAACTTATTCTAGCAGCCTATTCGTTCAAAGAGCTGGTTAGTAGAACTTCTTTGCGATCTTGTGTATTATCATGACATGTTGATTTGATTGGAGATTTTGGCACCCTGTTGTGTGATCTTATGTGTCCCTCTTATAGATACTCTAATCCTTGTGGCTAACTTGGATTGGGGGCTTAGATGCTGAGTCAAAGGCAGATTTTATATAGCCTGTGGAATTATAGATTGTATGGTGTACCATCTAGCTAAAAAAAATAAATAAAGAGTAGAGCCATGATTTCAAGAAAGTGTTTTGAAATTTATCAAATTATGCCCATGTGTTTTCAAATGTTTTAAGATGACATGTTTTTATGAAGCTCTCTCTCCTTTGTTGTATATAAATGTAGTTTGTTTTTTGATTGTTCTACGTACCATTACATTTGTATTGACCTCTTATATTTCAGGATCTGAGGCACAGTCCTAGGGTCCCGCTAAACAGTAGATTGATTTGTTGGAAGTTTGCAATTGGTGAGCCTCCCTTAGTTCGGAAGGCCTGGTTATGAAACTTGTCATTGTTTTTAGTTTACGGTCCTGCTAGGGGTTTGAGTTTTATTGAACTTATGTCGCATTACTCAGTTGAAATATTAAAGTGACCATGCTTCCGTTTTACTATGTTTTCTGCATTTCTTTATAATATGTGAACGTTGCATATGATTACCAATTAGAAGGGCTCACGTGCCTTCATGGTTCAGGATGCTCATCGCGGCCTGGGCCTCAGATTGGGTCGTGACAGGTTGACATGTGTTTTTTGTTACATCCAGCACAAATTCACCAGTTTTACATTGACATTCAGCCAACTACAATCGTCTTCTTCTACCGGGGATTAAGACTGAAACCTCATACACGTAAAGTTCAAGTAATATCAATATGTACCTGATGGTACAATATGAATCTTACGACATGTAGCAAGTTCACCTGTGTAACGTTAGCAGGTATACTGCAATATTCTTCCATTATTGATACTTGAAAATAAAAGCTCATGCACTTAAAGGTTAAAGCTTAAGTAATATACTATGTGTTGTGTTGAATCCTTAAATATTATATCAAATGATTAATAGTGATGCGAATTCAAGTTTTTTTCTATAAACATAATCCTACCCCCCCCCCCCCCCACACACACACAAAAAAAGGAAAACAATGATAAGTGATTTTTGTAGAATGTTCTTAAATAAGTCTTAAACTGCATTATTAATTAATGAAATACTATTGAGTGAATATATGTCGGAATTAGAAGGATTGACATTTTTTGTTTTGTTATTTCCATCACAATTCACCAGTTTTATGTAGTCATCCAACTTTAATCTTGATCCTCTATCGGGGCATAGGATTGAAAGCCCATGCACGTAAAGTTTAAATAATATACATCATCATTAGTGGTGGTGCCTTAAATCATATTATGGATTAATGAAATATTATTAATTACAAGGGGCTGGCACTCTTTGTTATGTTATTTCCATCATAATTCACTAGTTTTATGTAGACAGTCAGCTTGCTTTAATCTTCTTCCTCTATTGGTGCATAGGGCTGAAAGCTCATGCACGTAACCTGGCAGTGCTACATGTATTCAAAAGGTGTAACTCATACCACTTCACTGAAGAAGTATACAATGTTGATAGGTGAAATGTTTTTACATATATAGATATAAGTATGTGTAGAAGTCCAAAATTTACTCGTAGTATTACATTTTTATATTTTTAACACTCCTCGAAAAAAATCTTTGTTCCTTAAAAACATCCATCCGTCGACGAAGGGGAGAGGGGTCACGGCATGGGCCCTATTGTGGAGGCCGAGCCTCGCGGTGTGGGTCCCATCGCGAGGCTTGCCCCTTGCAGACCGGGGCCTGGTGTGGGGGATAGGCAGTGTCCCATCACGGGGCCGGCACATGCTGGTCTCCTCGCAATGCACGACCATTTTTCGCACCCTAAACCCTTCTCAACCCATCCGTACCCTTTCTGAAATGTTTTGCGCTCAAGTAGGGGACCACATAGGCTTGTTTTAAGCTTGATTTAGATTCCCAAACACCCGGGGTGTTACATAAGCAAAGTGTTTTGCGCAGTTTTGTTTTTTGGCAGGGACAAAAATAGATTTGTGGAACATGTTGATAAGGATAATAATGGGATTATCACTTACGAAAAATGGAGGAATTTTCTTCTACTTTATCCAAATGAGGCCACCTTGGAGAATATTTACTGGTACTGGGAGAGGGTATATCTTGTAGATATGGTGAACAGGTTGTCATACTCGAAGTCATCGGTAACCATGTTTATGCAGCTATATGTTTGATTGTTGTGGGAGTTGCAGGAGCTACTTCCCGTACCGTCACAACTCCCCTTGATATCTGCTAAAGGTGATTATACAAGTTCAAATTTCTCGTGTTTCTATTGATTTTACTTTCCGAGAAATATGGAAGGACGGTGGTGTATTGAGCTTTTTTAGGGGCAACAGAATAAATATGATGAAGATCAGATTGGTGATGTTCAAGGGACACTTGAAAAAGATCAAACAAGTCTTACCGACAGATTTTCATTGGAACATCTTCACTTTAATGACAGAAATGCAAGATCATAGTAGACATTAAAATGATATATTTTTGTTTACGTGATCTAATTCTGCATTTTCTATTCGATGTCGTTGATAGATTTGCAAAAAAGTCCCCTGAGTTTATTTCATTGATTTTTCTATTCAAAGCTAGTTCGTATATGAACTGGTGAATTCCCCTAAGATGAATAAATACGTAAAGATTTGGTTGTTGCTATAAGGGAAGCTCAATAATTACTTTAGGTTATAGTTCAAATTCTTATTGCGATAGTACTCTAGTAATTTTGAATTCCCTTATATAAATTTTTGGCTCTGCGACTTTTTAATAGACTCTTACATGGCTACTAACGAGATAGATGTTATAGACGAGATAAATATAGATGAGGATCTAAACTTTCGTGAGGAAAGTACTAATGTGCCGAGTTTTATTAATGGTAATTTCAACACGAAGATGTCGGCTGGCTCATTTTTCATACAAAAATATTGGAAAGTGTTATTTTCATATGGGAAGAAACCATAGGTACTGGATGGCAGTGGTGTCTGGGCCAAAGAGGGTGCTGATTCTGGAGAATAGCAAGACAGTTGGTTAGAAAAGCTGAATCATCGATTCACAAGCAGAAAGATCAATGCAATAAAATTCACCCAATGAATGTTCTCAATGAGGCTTATTTTAGCCTAAAATGTCAAGGTTCTTCACAACTTGTATTTTGACATTAACGAGTGATATTGTACATGTGGTCGACATTGGGCATAACGGGTTCGGTGTTATAAGAGGTGGGGTAATTGCTTACTAATCTGAAATTCTGCAAAAAAGATGCGGTTGTCCCTTTCAGTTAGGGAATGGTTATAAAGCTGATGATCCAAGTGTGGCACAAGAAATTAAGGTTCCAGTAAAAATAGGGGATGCAATAGTGACAGGATCAGATGGATTGTTCGATAATGTTCATGACTATGAGTTGGAGAAATTAGTATGCGATGGGCTAGTAGATTTGCTCAAACTGGGAGTAATTTCAAAGATGTTAGCATGGAGGATGCAGAAAAACCACTGCAGAATTCAGAAAATGAAAGGACTAATACACCTTTTGCTAGAAAGTGCTCCAAAGCCGGCAAACTTCATCTCGGTGGCAAGCATGATGATATTTTAGTGATAGTTGCACATATTTTGCCTCTATAGTTTGATTTAGAGGTTTAGGATTTATGGTGTACGCTTATCGATGATGTAACCACAAAAAATGTGTTCTTTTAGAATATTTTCCGTTTCACTCTCAGAGAATGCAGATGCTCTTGGTATTAGAGAGAACTTCCCATTGTAATGAGCCCTACACTATGTAACATTTTAGTCAAGCCTGTCACAGTCTTCAATGCTGAGAAGAAAAGTGAGAAAGATCTAAATGAACAACTAAACTAGTGACATGAAGCATTATAAAAGAATTATAAAAGCATTATAATTAGTTGAGATAATTATAATTCATTCCACTAGTTCAATAAAATTGTCTTAGCAATAAAATAGTGAGACAGTAACGTTATCTAAATCTCATCTATAACTAGGGAATAGAGAAGAATTACACAACTTCTTGAACAACAAAAGAAACTACGATAGAAGCATCAACGCTGTAGTTTACCTTCTCTTGTTTTCACCTTGTCCCGATCCTTGGAACCTTTCCAGCAATGATATTTTCAAGGTTCCTAATCCTCTTCTCAAGTTTTGAAATGTCGATCATTTCAATATTCTGCATCTACATATTTCCTTCAGTCCTATTGATTAGCACATCTGTAGTTACCATATTTGCTTCCACTAAATCATTGCTAATCTGCAAACTCATTTTAGCACATAGTTACTTCCATTGAATCATTGCTAATCTGCAAACTCATTTTAGTAGTACAAATACTTGAATATTTTGTATATCTACCATTGCTCCTAGTTGCGTTAGGACCCTCACTAACAAGTTCAAAAATCAGGACCCTCACTAACAAGTTCAAAAATCAGGCAAATTGAGCTTACAGCCAACTGCAATCGTCTTCTTCTATCAGGGATTAATATTGAAACCTCAGTAAAGTTTACGTAATATCAATATGTACCTGATGGTACAATATAAATCTCACGAAATATCATATTTTATTTTTTAATTTCATCACAAGTTCACCTGTTTAACGTTAGTAGATGGTGTACTACAATTTTCTTCCTTTATCGGGACTTAAAAATAAAAGCTCATGTAAGTAAAGTTTAAGTAATATAGTAGGTGTTGTGTTGAATCCTTAAATATTATATCAAATGATTAAAAGCGATGCGAATTCAAGTTTTTTCTATAAAAAATCACACACACACACCCCCCCCCCCCCCCCCCCCCCCCCCCAAGTAAAAAAAAGAAAATAAAGAAGTGATTTTTGTAGAATGTTTTTAAATCACATTATGAATTAATGAAATACTACTGAGTGAATATATATATAGTAATTAGAAGGATTGACATTTTTTGTTTTGTTATTTCCATCAAAATTCACCAGTTTTATGTAGTCAGCCAACTTTAATCTTTTTTCTCTATCGGGGCATCGGACTACAAGCTCATGCACGTAAAGTTTAAATAATATACATTGTAATTAGTGACGGAGCCTAAAATCACATTAAGGATTAAGGAAATACTAGTGAGAGAATATATGGTATAATTAGAAGGATTGACATTTTTTGTTATTTCCAACACAATTCACCAGTTTATTATGTAGACAGCCAACCTACTTCCTCTATCGGTGCATAGGATTGAAATCTCATGCACGTAATACATTGCATCAGTGGTGGCACCACATGTACTCAAAAGGTTTCAGCTCACACCACTTTGAAGAATGGAAGGATTTTCTTCTATTTTATCCATATGAGGACACCTTGGAGAATATTTACCAATACTGGGAGAGGGTATGTCTTGTAGATATTGGTAATCAGGCTGTTATACCCGAAGGCATCAGTAAGCATGTTCATGCAGCTAAATATTTGATTGCTGGGGGAGTTGCAGGAGGTACTTCCCATACCATCACAGATCCCCTTGATCCGCTAAAGGTGATTTTACAGTTCAGACTGCTCAAGTTTCTATTGGTTGTGCTGTTTGAGAAATATGGAAGGACGATGGTGTATTGAGGTTTTCTTAGGGGCAATGTACTAAATGTGAAGGTTTCACCTGAAAGTGCAATCAAGTTTTACTCGTATGAAATGTTGAAGAATGTTATTTCTCATGCTAAACGTGAGGAACAGGGTGACGTTAGCATATTTCTAACAATTGTGTTTGATATACAGAACCTGGCCCTCTTGTGCAACTCGGTTGTGGAATAATTTATAGAGTGCATTGAGTAACATGTGTTTATACTTTGCAGGTCATAAGAACAAGGCAAATGTTCATTTTTGAGTGGGCTTGATTTTAGGATTCGGATAGACTATTTGCGATTTACAATGCAACTTGTCTTTCCTTTTGTTAGAGTTTGTGACCCATGTCTGAGATTTTTTTAGGGGTTTGTGGTGGTAGCGTCGGGATCGATGCACCTGTATGTTTTCGGGCTTAGATTTTTCTTTCACGCATATATTATATAAGTGAGACTTAGAGGGTTGGTTTTAATATGACGGTTCTCGTGTGTTATAGAGAATTTTGGCTCCTCCTTGTATTCTTCTCCGATATAGTGAATTTCTCCTCCTCTGCCCGTGGTTTTTTCTGTCAAGGGTTTCCACGTAAATTTGTATGAGTTCATCTTGTTTTTCTTTTGCTTATCATCATATTTTTTATTCCTGTTTGATTTGATTTCACTTTTCATACTCAATTTCAATTCCTTCCAGAATGCAAGTTCACCTACATATACTTATGCTGCTTACAACGGAATATCTGATGTGATCCAGAGGACAGTTCATGAGGAAGGCCGCAGGGGCTTTTATAAAGGACTTTGATTCTGATTTGAGGTTATACTATCCATCTAGGTTGTTTGAGCTGGATGTATCTATAAAGTATTTGAAATAGTGGAGAAAAGAAGTATTACCGCTAGTCAATGTATTCGAAGGCTTGTCTAAGGGACGAAGGAGTAAAAGAAGATAGAAGCTGCTTTCTAACCATTGTGATTCTCCTAGTCTACCCACTGAATGTCAACCGAAACAAGTGAAGAATTACCTTGATGTTTCTCCTGGTTTTCCTCCAAAGTACTGTAATGCCCCGAGTCTGCACGCCGGACGTCACATAGTTCTCATAATCTCGAAGGACCACAAGCTAACCCATGACTGGTACCTGCTGCAATAGCTGAATAATAATAATAATAAAATACAGAAATTGGGCTGATATTGCCATAAGGTTCACATCTGAACATCAAATACTGATAATGAAAAAATGAAATTTGAACGTCTGTCTAAAATAATCTTGTCTGATAAGCCTCTAACTAAACTGTCTGAAAGTGAAGTTGATGGGATAAGTCCCCAACTAACTTTGACTACTGAAATAAACTGAATACTGAAAGAATGAAATAACAACTCTGTCCTCGAACTATGAGGACTCACTACTAAGTCTGTTGCTGATAGATTGGGCTGCTAAGTATGGTCAGTAGCCCATGCGTCTGAACCTATGATATAAGATATCATAGCACAAAAGAAAGGTATGCGTCAGTACTTTGAATGTACTAGTATGCTAAGTGAGGCATGCTGATAAGCATGGGTTTATATGTGTGAACAATAACTGACTGAGTAACATGAATATAACTGACTGAGAATATATGTATGTCTGACAATACTGTAAATACTGAATATGCAATAATATGCTCATAAATACACATGTTCTAACTGAGATTCATGTTAATATTGGGTATTGAATTCTAATTAATTGAATGACTGATATCTGAGTTTACTGATACTGAATTACTGTATACTGAGTGACTATTTCTAATAGTCCTAATTCTATAGAACTGCACGAGTGACTGTGTTTGACAGTCCTAATTCTGAAACTGAACTGAGGTTTTATAATGAGTTTGAAACTGAAACCGTGGGAGTATTTATCTAACCCACATACCCCAAGTATAAATGAGTTGGGGTCTAACCTATGACCCCAGTTGGAAGGGTGTTAGCACCCTGCCAAGGGATACTAACAATGGTTATGAGTTAACCCTCTTTGGCAGGAAGCTCTTTCATCAACCCTCGCTGGCAGGAAAACTCGTACGAGATGTATCAACCCTATACTGGTAAGAAGGTATCTCAACCTACGCTGGCTATATAGTTCTGTAATGCAGGGATTGCTACTAAGGGTCAAAACCTTTATTGACAAAAAGACCCCCATCCTTGGGTTCACTTGGTGCTGAATGCTACTCCTAACTGAATAGACACTAAACTGATTTCTAAATTATTCTAGGCTAGACTGAACTGTTACTGATCGTGTTGACTGACTGAACTGGACTGAGTTCACTGAGCACTATAACTGATTGAATGTTCTGAGTTCTATTTGCTGACTGGATATACTGAGTGCTGTACTGACTGAATGCTACTGTACGTGACATTACTGAGACTATTATGAAGTTGTGTAGTTCTAGGTAAACAGTTAGATTGCCGCATATTAGATACCCCCAAGACTTGATAACATGAAAAGTAAAGCATAGCATGATCTTGAAAAGCATTATAATGTTCATAACTCATTCATAGAGACATTTTGTCAAACACTTGTAAGATATAAGCTTGTACATATGCTAGCATGTCATGATTTTCCCATTTAATCCACATGCACAATTTATCAAACACTCGGGGAACATAATATATTCACATAATACAATTCAACATGTAGGCATCATGATTTCCGATTCCAACTTACAAAGTCAAGGGCTTTAACATGAATTCACATAATACTACACATATGTCAAATAAATTTACATGAATCTTGTAATTAATCATGAATTAGAAATCCAATTAACATCATAATCATGAATATATTCAAGCCCAACATGGAATTCATGGATTTCATAAACTTAAAGTTTTAAAAGAGGTCCTTGAACTCCAAGGGTGGAAGGAAACCCTTGGATGAACACCTAACATACCTTAATACTTGAATTCGTGAAGACTGATAGTTTGTTCTTGAAGATTTTCTCTTGAAACTAAAAGCCCTAGTGTTTGTTCTTGAGTAAATTTGAGAGAATTTGAAAGAAAGTGAGCAATTTAGCCTCTAGGGTCATTTGATTTTATGTATTGGGGCTGAAAATGGGTGGGATGATGACCCAAATACCCCTCTGGATAAGGGCTTTTAATGACTGAAAGTGTGTCCAGTGGTGCACAGACCGATACGCCACATCGATGGCATCAACATGATGACCAACGCACCGCATCAAGTTCGTGTTGGTTCACTGGAATTGCACAGAAAGCTGGAGAAAAATTATCTGTCGATGCGACGCATTGAGATTGCATCGACCCACTATTTTGGTCACCTGGACATGGTTCAAATGAGGTTCAAAAAATCTGAAACTCACCCGAAGTGACCTACTGACATTCCTGATCGTGAATAAACCTAAAAATTGATACTTTAAGGTCATAAGGGTCGTGAAATAGGATCACCAACTTATGAAGGCTAAAATACTTCTAAGTATATACACTTAGCTGAAATTTCTAAGTTTGGGACCTCTTTTCAAGCTTTAACAGATTGAGTTAAGTATAGAATTTTGTGGGGTCTTACAAGTACCCTAATGTTCCTCCTGGTTTTCCTCCCAAGTCTTGTGGGGAAAATAACAAGAAGATTTTTTCTATGGTGGTTTCATAGAAAAAGGCTTGTGACGTTGTGCCTTGTTGGTTTTTAGCTTTGAAATTAGAGAAATAACATAGAAAGAGTCGGAGAGAAAAATATACTGCAATAGTATTGTCAAAGGGAATTAATTTACTAATAACTCAAAATATGTATGTATAGCTAAATTTCTAACTATACTTCAATTTAAATAAGGATAACTAATTCCTAATTCAAATAAAAAAGGGATACTAATTCCTAAGTCTAAATCACATAATAATTTAAAACTCCTAAAATTATCTACTCCTACTTTATTTCTGAGATATATTTTCAACACTCCTCCCTGGATTAGAAATTATCTCGGCTTTGGATGAATTTGACCTTTTGAATAAATATGTCAATTCGTCTTGGTTCTGGCATGGCTTATGTGCATCTTCTGTTTGACTAAATAAGAAACCTTTGCCTCCCATATCAATTTGTAAAGTCTCAAGGTTAGTGGAATTAAAGATTCGACAATAGTTATCTCCAAACAATAGTTTAAATCCTTCTTCCATTAGTTGACCAACACTTAACAAACGTTTATCAATATGGGTACGTAAAGACCATTTGAAATTATTTTTCTACATGAAATTATTTTGATTGCAACATTCCCTTTTCCTTCTGCAGAAATATAGTCATCATTCCCAATTCCAATTTCTCATTTTTCAAAGGCAAAAACTCTTCAGAAAGAGTTTTGTCATATGTCATGTGGTTTGTACAACTGCTATCAATCATCCAAAAATCAGATTTCTTGGTTAAAAAATATGTTTCCACAAATAAGTGATCTTCTTCTTCTTTGGTGACATGGACATTTGCTTTATATTTTTGAGATGTGTTTTTGCAAATCACGGCTTCATGGCCAAGTTGATTACAAATCTTGCATTATGTATCTGGTCTCTTCCAACATTTAAATGGAGGATGACTTATTTTGCCATAGTGCGGGCAAGGTAAGTAATTTTTTCTTGAATTATTACCCTTGATTTGAGTCTTGTGGTTGGCTACCAAAGCTCTTTTAACCATACCATCCTGCCTCATAAGCCTTCATTGCTCTTGCGCTTGTAACGTATTTAAAAATTCTGCCAAGGTAATCTTGGACAGGTTTTTTATATTTTCCAAGGTAGTTATTGTACTTTGTATCTTTCAGGCACTGTAACAAGAATTTTTTCAACAATTTTTGAATCTTTAAATTTTGTGCCAAGAAATCTTACCTTGTTTACAATGCCAAGAAGACGGTCTGAGTACTCTTTGATGGTCTTAGATTCCTTCATCTTTTGCAATTCAAATTCCCTTATTAGATTCAACACTTTCATGCCTCGTATTTTTCTTTTCTTGTATATTCTTCCTTCAGATAATCCCAAATTTCTTTTGCTTATTTAAAGGCCATAATTCTCATGAAAATTGTTGGAGAAACACTAGCAAACAAAGTCGCTTTTGCTTTTGATTTTCTGATTTTTTTTTCTTTTGACTTTTGATCTGGGCCACCGTGAGATTATCGAGCAGCAGAAAAACATTATCATCCTTCTCAACGGCGCCCCAAAGATCTAAATCCTCAAGATAAGTCTCCATTATTATTGCCCAAAGATGGTAATTCTCACCATCAAAGGTAGGAGGAGCTATTTGCGAAAAGTTATTTTCAGAATTCATCTATCTCACAAATCCCTTAAAAAACTAGCTTTGTACCAATTGTTGATTTTTAGCTTTGAAAGTAGAGAACTAATAAAAAAAAGAGTCAAAGAGAAAAATATACTACAATAGTATTGTCAAAGGAAATTATTTTATTAATAACTCAAAACATGTATTTATAACTAAATTTCTAACTACACTTCAATTTAAATAAGGATAACTAATTCCTAATTCAAATAACAAAGGGAGAACTAATTCCTAAGTCTAAGTCACATAGGATTCTAATAATTTAAAATTCCTAAAATTATCTTCTCCTACATTATTTCAGAGATATATTTTCAACACTCCTCCTTGGATTAGAAATTATCTCAGCTTCGGATGAATTTGACCTCTTGAATAAATATGTCAATTCGTCTTTGTTCTTGCATGGCTTATGTGCATCTTCTATTTGATTAAATAATAAACTTTAACCTCTCATATCAATTTGTAAAATCTCAAGATTAGTGGAATTAAAGATTCGACAATAGTTATCTCCAAACAATAGATTAAATCCTTCTTCCACTAGTTGACCAAAACTTAACAAACTTTTATCAATATCGGGCACGTAAAGAACATTTGAAGTTATTTTTGTACATGAAATTGTTTTGATTGTAACATTCCCTTTTTCTTCTACAGAAATATAGTCATCATTCCCAATTTCAGTTTTCTCATTTTTCAAAGGTAAAAACTCTTCAAAAAGAGTTTTGTCATATGTCATGTGGTTTGTACAACCACTATCAATCATCCCAAAAATCAGATTTCTTGGTTAAAGAATATGTTGCCACAAATAAGTGATCTTCTTATTCTTTTTTGGTGACTTGGGAATCTGCTTCATATTTTTGAGATTTTTTTATGCAAATCAAGGCTTCATGGCCAAGTTGATTACAAATCTTGCATTGTGCATCTGGTCTCTTCCAACATTTAAATGGAGAATGACCACCTATTTTTCGACAATGCGGGCAAGGTGGGTAATTTTTTCTTGAATTATTACCCTTGATTTGAGTCTTGTGGTTGGCTGCCAAAGCTTCTTCAACAATACCATCCTGCCTCATAAGCCCCCTTTGCTCTTGCGCCTACAATGTATTTAACAATTCTACCAAGGTAATCTTGAACAAGTCTTTCATGTTTTCCAAGGTAGTTATTAATACTTCGTATCTTTCAAGCACTATAACACAAATTTTTTCAACACTTCTTGAATCTTTAAATTTTGTGCCAAGCAATCTTACCTTGTTTACAATGACAAAAAGATAGTTTGAGTACTCTTTGATGGTCTTAGATTCCTTCATCTTTTGCAATTCGAATTCCCTTATTAGATTCAACACTTTCATGCCTTGTATTTTTCATATCTTATATATTCTTCCTTCAGATAATTTCAAATTTCTTTTGCTTATTGAAAGGCCATAATTCTCGTGAAAATTGTTGGAGAAACACTAGCAAATAAAGTCGCCTTTGCTTTTGCTTTTCTAATTTTCTTTTCCTTTTGACTTTTGATCTGGGCCACCGTGAGATTATCGGGCAGCGGAAGAATATTGTCATCCTTCTCTATGGCACCCCAAAGATCTAAAGCCTCAAGATAAGTCTCCATTCTTGTTGCCCAAATATGGTAATTCTCACCATCAAAGACAAGAGAAGCTAGTTGCAAAAAGTTGTTTTCAGAATTCATCTCTCTCACAAATCCCTTAGAAAACTAGCTCTGATACCAACTGTTGGGTTTTACCTTTGAAATTAGAGAAATAACAGAGAAAGAGTTGGAGAGAAAAATATACTGCAATAGTATTGTCAAAGGGAATTATTTTATGAATAACTCAAAACATGTATTTATAGCTAAATTTCTAACTACACTTCAATTTAAATAAGGATAACTAATTCCTAATTCAAATAACAAAGTAATAACTAATTCCTAAGTCTAAGTCACACAGGATTCTAATAATTTAAAACTCCTAAAATTATCTACTCCTACTTTATTTCTGAGATATATTTTCAACATGTCTCTTGGTTTAAGGGAGAAGCATAACATAGGAAAAGGCGTTCACACATCTACCAAAGCACATGACAGTAGCACTGTAGTGCGTCTCTCTACGTTGCGCCTCCTAGTGCAGTGAAGAAGCACACTGACTGTGAATATGATAGAACTGAAAATAACAGTACAACCCACAATCTTATTATCGACGAGCAGAAAAGAGGGGAAAGAACAATCTGTGATGATCTTATAGAGGATATAGAACTTTATATTAGTGAGTTCGAGAGATTAACTACTTAACGCAGGAAAAGCTAGACTCAACAAGGTATGATTTCTATTGCCTGTTTATATTCCTTATGTATAGTTTACTTGCTCGAGATTTATTGCTTGGTTTAGCTATTTCAATTTTCTCTTTACACTCTCTTTTATTAGTTTTAGCATGGTTCTTTAGATCTTTGCATTGTGAATTAACCTTCATATAATGGAATTGCTGGTGCAACCTCCAGGTAAGAGGCTAAATTCCATATCCCAATATCTGACCTACACTGCACTTTGTGTGATGCTCAAGAGCTAGAAACTACAAGACATTTATTTATAGATTGCCTATGGATAACTACTGTTAGAATTGAGATGTTGTAATAATCTGGGGATATGCTAAATTGAATTAGGAGAAAGACTTAGAAGATGATTCAAAAGTAGATAGTTGCTGTTGGGTTCAATATGTAAGAAAAGTATGAATGAAAAATGGAGGGAACCAAGTGGAGGGAAAAATTGAGAAAACACTATTACGGAAAGTGTACTCTAAAATAGAAAGTCTACTAATGCTCCCACATTGGTGGGAGAATGTGAATTTCAAGTGTTTATATTAAGAAAAACTTATTTCACTTGGTAAGTGAGGCAAGAAATAAGAGGTACCTCGCGCCGTCGTCATTGACGTCGCTCGATCGGCTTTGGCTTTGGCTTTGGTGTCGACTTCAGATTCAGATTTGACAAATGATCGATCGATGAGATCTATATTTTTGGACAAAATTTATTTGATAGAAATTTAATCCGAAAAACCAAAGGTAAAAATGCAATAAAAACAGAAATTTTTCTGTATTTTTTTATCCTCCATTAATATGCATGCATCCAGTGGCAGAAATACTATTTTGAAATGCAGTACAGAAGCAAAATGATGCTTTGGAAGGGATGCAACCCTTCAACAAAATGACACACTGATTCATGAAATGATATGCCCGTTTGGATAGTTGTGACTTTTTGGAAAAGATACACTCTTTGGACGAACAAACATGATTTTTTCAGAAAGGTTAGACCTTTTAAGTGAACCGTTGCCACCTTTCAGAAGGGGCACCTGATGGCTATATAAACTTTTTTTCATCCACAGGTTTAGACGCGATTTATGATATAAAAACACTTCTTGTCTTCAAACATATTCTATGTGATCGTCAAATTGTTGAGTGAGTTCGAAGAGATTCCAATTGTTTGAGGTACTTCTACAGTTGGTTTGTTTGGCCAATTTATCCTAGGAGGAAAAAATTCTGCAACCTCGGGTACTTGAGGGGAATTATTTCCTTAAGGACACTCCATGAATTCGGAGGCCTTGGCCATTTCTATTTCATCTGATTTTCTAAAAAACATACTTCTTAGAAAGATCACTTTGATCTTGTGTTGAGGGTGTTGTTGTACTTCATAGTGTTCTCTTTTTATACTTGAACTAGTGTTGAGGTTATTCTGTCAAATTACAAATTCTGTGTACCCAAAAATATTGAAAAAATAACAATCTTAAGGAAATAAATTTAACTTTACAGAATCTGTAAATTTTTATTCTTTTGGTTTATGGAGATTAAAGCTATAAGCTTTGTACTCCGTTTGAACTTAACTAGTGGTTTGAAGAAATAAAATAAAGATCACTCGGTTGATGATTGGAAGTCATAAAAACGTTATCGTTAAACTAGAAACAAGAGGTGTTTAAAGTTGATACAACTTTATAAGTAGTATTTTGATATACTAAATTTACTATCTTGTTGTGATAGGAAAATGACTAACGATAGTCAAGTTCATGATAATGCAACACTATAAAAGCAACGAGTATTCCACAACGAGTCGTAATAATGCTTCGTAAGCTATGGCATTAGCGGAGAAACCCGAAAAATTTGCAGGTACTGAATTCCAAAGGTGGCAGCAGAAAATTTTTTTCTACCTTACAACTATTTGTCTTCAAATATTCATATTTGAGGAAGCTCCAGAGGTTCCCTAGGGAATCTCTGACAAAGAGCGATTTGTTACTGTGGAGGCTTCGAAACACTCTGATTTACTTTGCAGGAACTACATTTTGAGTGGTCTCCAAGATGACCTTTACAATGTGTATAGTGGAACAAAGACAACAAAAGAGTTGTGGGGAGCGCTAGAACGGAAGTATAAGGCAGAGGATACCGAAACTAAAAAGTTATTCATTGCAAGATTCCTGGAATATAAAATGATAGGCAGTAAGTTTGTTGTTTCCCAAGTGTAGGAACTGCAAGTGATCATCCATTATCTCCTTGCAGAAGGTATGATTTTGATAAATACCTTTATTGAACAGTTTAAAAATGTTCTTAGTATTCACATAAACTTTATTGTAGGTTTGATCGTGTATGAAGCATTTCAAGTAGCAACAATAATAGAGAAGCTTCCACCTATGTGGAAGGACTTCAAGAACTATTTGAAACACAAATGTAAGGAGATGTCAGTTGAAGATCTAATAGTACGACTACGCATTGAAGAAGACAATAAGGCTATGGAAAGAAGGTCAAGAGGAAATTCTCCAATGAATGGATCAACATTGTAGAAGATGACCACAATAGCTCTAAAAAGTGAAAGAAAGCTAGAAATAAAAGCAATCAACCTAAGAAGAAATTCAAAGGAAAGTGCTTTAACTGTGGCAAAATTGGCCATAAATCAACAGATTGTTGGGCCCCTAAGAAAGGCAAGAAGAAGGACCAAGCAAATATGGTTGAGTCCAAGAAAAAAATAGACGATCTGTGTGACATGCTATCTGAATGCAACTTAGTGGGAAATCCTTATGAATGGTGGATGGATTCTGGTGCCACCCACTATGTTTGTGCTAATAAGGAGTTGTTTTCAACATTTGCTATGGCTCAAGAAGAAGAAAAGATCTACATGGCAGACTCGGCTACTGTAAAAGTAGAAGGAACAGGAAAAGTGTGCTTGAAAATGACTTTAGGCAAATGTTGACACTTAACAATGTCCTGTATGTATTGGAGTTAAGAAAGAACTTGATTTCTGTATCACTTCTAGCTAAAAATAGATTCAAATATGTAACTATTTTTGGAAAATTTGTAATTAGCAAAGAAGAAGTATATATAGAAAAAGGCTATCTCACTGAGGGCCTATATAATATGAATCTAATGACTATTGAAATCAATAAAAGTTCTGCTTCTTCTTACTTGCTTGAGTCTAATGAATTGTGGCATGAATGTTTAGGACATGTAAATTATAAAACTTTGCAAAAACTGATTAACTTAGAAGTTTTACCAAACTTTAAGTCTAATAAATCAAAGTATGCTAAGCATCCGTATAAGTTCATTGAAAGGAATTCCAATCCCTTAAACTTAATACACACTGACATTTGTGATATAAAGTAAACACCATCACGTGGTGGGAAGAAGTATTTCAAAACTTTTATTGATGATTGCACTAGCTATTGTTATGTATACTTGCTAAATTGTAAGGATGAAGCAATAGATGCATTTTGGCAATACAAAACTGAAGTTGAAAATTAGTTAGAGAAAAGGATCAAAACTATAAAAAGTGATAGGGGCAGAGAATATAAATCTCCCTTCTCCGAAATATGTGTAGATAATGGAATTGTCCATCAAACTAGGGCCCCGTATTCACCTTAATCCAATGGAATTATGAAAATGAAAAACCGAACGTTGAAGGAAATAATGAATGTCTTACTTAGAAGTTCAGGTTTACCGCAAAAGTTATTGGGGTAGGCTATTCTCATAGCCAACCAAATACTTAATAGATTTCCCCATAGTAAGACACAATAAATTCTATATAAAAAATAGAAAGGAAGGAAACCCAACTTGAAATATTTCAAAGTGTGGGGGTGTCTAGCGAATGTCCAAGTACCTATGCCAAAAAGGGTAAAGATAGGACTTAAGACAGTGGACTGCGTGTTTATAGGATATGCTAAAAGTAGAAAAGCATATCAGTTTTTGGTTCATAAATTTGAACATCCGGATATCAATGAAAATACGGTAATTGAATCAAATAATGCTGAACTCTTTAAAAATATTTATCCATATAAAACTCGACATGAACAGTCTACTGGGGGTTCTAAACGACCTCGAGATGAAACAAGTGATAATGTACATAATGATGAAAATCCAAGACGTAGTACACGTTAAAGAATGACAACTTCATTTGGATCAAATTTTGTAACATTTCTCTTATAAAATGAGCCTCAAAATTTTAAAGAAGCAATGTTGTCATCAGTCTCATCCTTTTAGAAAAAGTTAGTCAGTAGTGAGATTGATTCAATCTTAAGCAACCATATATGGGAGTTGGTTGATCTTCCTTCGGGAAATAAACCTTTAGGTTCTAAATGGATCTTCAAAAGAAAAATGAAAATGGATGGTACTATTGAGAAATACAAGGCAAGACTTATAGTAATAGGCTTCAAATAAAAAGAAGGCCTTGATTACTTTGATACATACTCTCCAGTAACAAGGATAACATCGATTTGAATGTTAATTGACTTGGTGGCGGTATATGGTCTTGAAATCTATCAAATGGATGTAAAAAAAACATTTCTGAATAGAGAATTGGAGGAAAAAATCTATATGGAACAACCCGATGGTTTTGTGGTTCCAGGAAAAGAAAATAAAATAAGGTGTGTAAACTTGTTAAGTTGCTGTATAGACTAAAACAAGCATCTAAGCAATGGCATGTCAAGTTTGACCAAACCATGTTGGCAAATGGGTTCAAGATAAATGAATGTGATAAGTGCATCTATATTAAAGACACTCCAAATCACCAAGTCATTGTTTGTTTATATGTGGATGATATGTTGATCATCAGTAGAGACATTTCTGACATAAAGGCCACAAAGCGAATGCTCGAGAGAAAGTTCGATATGAAAGTTCTTGGAGTTGCAGATGTGATCTTAGGAATAAGAATCCATGGACTCCACAAGGGTTGGCATTGTCACATTCTAATTATATCAAAAAAGTACTTGACAAATTCAAGTATTTGAAATTTTGTATTGCCAAGACTCCATTGGATGTGAGCTTCACACTTCAAAAGAATGAGGGTGAAAGTGACTCACAATTGGAGTACGTAGAGTATTGGGATGTTTAATGTATATAATGAATTGTACACGACCATACATAGCATGCACTATTTGTAAGTTGAGTCAGTACATAACTAATCCTAACAAAACTCATTAGATGGCAATGAAAAGATTTTTGGGGTATCTTAAATACACCCAAGACAATGCTTTGCATTATAATAAATATCATGTGGTACTTGAAGGATATAGTGATGCAAACTAGATCACCAGTTCAAATAAAGTTAGATCTATGAGTGGATATTTATTTACGATAGGTGGAGGAGCAGTCTATTATAAATCATCCAAACAGACATGTATTGCTCGCTCTATGATGGAATCTGAATTTATCACATTAGATAAAGCTGGTAAATAAGCAAAATGGCTCTGGAATTTCTTGAAAGATTTATTTATTGGCCCAAACCATTGGCACTAGTATGCATACACTGTGATAGTCAAACAGCAATAGGTAAGATAGACAGCATAATGTACAACGATAAATATCATCACATAAGATGGAGACATAATACTATTAAAGAACTTCTCTCTAGTGGAATTATCACTGTTGATTATATAAAGTCAAAGAATAATGTGTCAGATCCACTTATAAAAGGCCTATCTAGAGAAGGAATTAAAAGGACATCTAAGGAAATGGGTTTATGGCCTAGGACAAGTCAGCATGATGGTAACTCTACCTTGAAGAATGGAGATCCAAAAATCTAGGTTCAAGGAGATCAAATAAAGTTGTGTCTGACAGGTTCAACATTGTCAATATACCCAACTCATTCCATAATGTAGATAATGTTTAGTAAACAAAGATAAGACTTAAGGTGAAAAGTCTTTTAATGATTATCTAAATTTGGCAGATTTGACCAAAGATTTTAATCTATAGGATTAAACGTCTAGAAATCACCTATGTGGGGGCAAAGTTGAAACCGCTTCAAGGAGAGTGTTAGTAAAGGCATGTTCTCTAAGATCTCATAAAACTGATACGTGTTCAAGGCTAAAACGAACAAAACCGTGAGAACCATAAATGGTAAAAGGCTAGTTGTATGACATGTGTTGTCTAGGTGTACATTTAAGCTGGACAGTTTAAATATATCAAATGTACCAATTGATCGAGTGCATTTGATCATGTTCACTACAGAAAGTTCAAAGAAAAACTCACTTATCCAGATTCAATCAGTCTTTACTTAATTATCACATACTTGTCCGTAAAGTTTGACAAAAAAGTAGTCATTCCCCATTCATGTGAGGGATTGTTCGATTCAATATGTATGAAAAGTGTGAATGGAAAATGAAGGGAACCAAGTGGAGGGAAAAATTAAGAAAACACTATTATGGAAAGTGTACTCTAAAATGGAAAGTCTACAAATTCTCCCACATTGGTGGGATAATGTGACTTTCAAGTGTTTATATTAAGAAACACTTATTCCATTTGGTAAGAGAGGCAAGAAATAAGAGGTTCCTCGCACTGTCATTGCTTTCGCTCGCTTGGCTCGGCTTCGACTTCGGCTTCGGCTTCGGCTTCGGATTTGGATTGGATTTGGTAAATGATCGATTGATGAGATCTATCTTTTTGGACAAAATTTATTTGACAGAAATTTAATCTGAAAAATCAAAGGAAAAAATACAATGGAAATAGAAATTTTTTTGTGTTTTTTGATCCTCCATTAATATGCATGCATGCAGTGGTAGAAACACTATTATGAAATGCAGTACAAAAGAAAAATGATGCATCAGAAGGGATGCAACCCTTCAACAAAATGAAACACTGATTCATGAAATGGTATGCCCGTTTGGATAGTTGTGACTGTTCGTAAAAGGCACTCTTTGGACTAACAAACATGATTTTTCCAGAAAGGTTACACCTTTTAAGTGAATTATTGCCACCTTTCAGAAGAGGAACTTGATGGCTATATAAACCTGCTTTCATCCCTAGGTTTAGACACGAAGATTTTCTGATATACAAACACTTTTTGTCTTCAAAAATATTTTGCGTGATCATCAAATCATTGAGTGAGTTCGAAGGGATTCCAATTGTTTCACGTACCTCTATAGTTGGTTTGTTTGATAATTTATCCTAAGAGGAAAAATTTCGCAACATCGTACTTGAGGGAAATTATTTCCTTAAGTACACTTTGTGAATTTGGAGGACTTGGCCATTTCTGTTTTATCTTATTTTCTGAAAAACATACTTCTTAGAAAAATCACTTTGATCTTGTGTTGAGGGTGTTGTTGTACTTCATAGGGTTCTTGTTTTATACTTGAACTAGTGTTGAAATTATTCTATCAAATTACAGATTTTTTGTACCCAAAAATATTGAAAAATAACAGTTTCTGCTATTTTGTAGGCTCTGATTTACCACACTTTGAGAGAAATTGGATCTTATTCAAAGGAACTGCTAGATAGAATGTATTTTCCTTACTCTTACAGTAAAGCTCATAGATGCAGAGGGTTCTTTCATAGATTACAAATGTAATTAGTGCTTCTCTTTGGTGACTTAGATGCTCATCAGGTGTCTTTCTCTCTTTGTTGTTTGCTAATGGTAATATTTACATTGTTACCAAAAAAAGCTGATGCATGTGTTTTTGTGTGCATTATTTTGTCACATTAGTGATGTTCAAGAATTGCTCGTGAGCATACTGTTTATCCATTTATTTTCCTTTTTTTGTGGTCTAATTAAATTGCAAAAAATTACTTCTAAGAGATGCTTTAGACTTGGACTTAAGTCTTCTTCTCAATTTTGTAATTTTGTCTTCACATTATTTGTTGTACAGTACACTTTAGTTATGATTTATATTGTCTGTACTAATTGATATGCAGTGCACATATCGATATTGTCTGTACTAATTGATATGCAGTGCACATATATCGATCTAGTATATATTAAATATTAAACACCCTTATCAAAATTCATAGTTTCACCATGTTCTTTCTCTTCTCTTGTTTCTTAATTACTTCTAACACATTTCTAAAATTGCTCCATTTAGAATTATTTAGATGTGTCATGTCAGACCTCTTGAAGTGGAACTTTATTATATTTTTGCTAACTTTAATCAATTCCATCCAGGTTAATAAAGCAATGTTGGGCTAATAATTATGTGTACAAGAGAACTATCTTTTGGAGATTCTAAAGACACTCGAAAAAATCAAACAAGTTTTACCGTCAGATAATCATTGGAACATCTTCACTTAAATGATAGAAATGTAAGAACATAGCGGACATTAAAATGGTATATTTTTTTTACATGATCTAATTCCTCATCTCTATTCGATGTTGTATATAGATTTTTCAAACATGGTCCCCGAGTTTATTTCATTGATTTTCATATCCACATGGTTACAAAAATCTGTATCTACATATCTGATACAAAATTTTCTTTTGTCAATTGTCTATTAGTAATATCCCATGCACTAAGTGTTGGGGACTTAGTCTTATTTTTGACCCCTAAACTTCGAGGATTTTCATTTTGGTCTTCTCGACCCCGAGACATTAGTTTTTGAGTTAATTCATGTTTAGGGATGTAAGAGGTATGTCTCGGGGGAGTTTCGTATTTTTCGGAAAGGTTTGGGTCATGTTAGGATCAAGAATCCAGCAAGCCACCGCGATAGGGCCGCTTTGTGGTGACATTCCCTTTAGCATGTACATCGCATCGCGGTGAAGGTGTTTTCATCCAGTTCTTAATTTATAATTAGAATGCATGTGTCATGATATTTATCCTAGTGTGTGAAGTTCTTATGAGGTGACAAATGTTCATAGCAATCACTTAGAACAAAGTTGAGCTACAAGCCTTTGATTCATCCAAAGCTTGGTATTTGATTCTACAAGGGTCAACTTTGAATATGTATAACATGTAATATACGTGGAATTTTTCAGCTCAAGGCCCACTAAATTGTAGATAATTGAATTAGGTTTTCAACGATACCTATTTCGCCTTAATCTGATACCCAAGCAAAAATTATGATCATTTTCGTCAGAACTAGTAAGCCACCATGATAAGACAGCATCGCGATAAACCTTTAATCAACATTCCAGTTACAAATTTTTGGTTTAAATGATGGAGGGTTAATTGGCTCTTTTCCCACCTTGACCCATTTCGTAAAAACACGGCCTAAAGCTTCAGTTAGGACATTATTTGCCCAATTCTACAATTTTCTCTCAAGAACAAACCCTAATCACCCCAAGTTAATCAAAATCAATTCCTTTCTCTCCAAGAAAACCAAAAAATCAAGTTCCCAAATTCAAGAACCTTTAAGGAAGCTTAAATATTTATGTTTCTCTTCCAAGATTTAAGGTTTAAGGTACGTGTGATGTTCATCCATGGGATGTTTTCACCCATGGAGTCCAAGAATCCATTTTTCCTGTTTAAAATTATCAATTATACATGTTTATGATGAATTTCCTCCATGAAGCTCTTACGAATTTCGACTGTATAATGTGTTTGCAAGTATTTTTCGATGAATGTGACCTTACACGTTAAGATGATGAAGTTTTCATGTTGAATACCTAATTCATTGTTTTGGTATTGTAATTATGTTATTTTCACATGCTTTACCCATTCCCATGCCGAAGATTACAATTTTCATGTGTTTGATAAAATGTCTAAATGATTGGTTTTGAACAATGACTCCCTACCATCGATTCAAAGCTTTAATATGTCCTTATTGTTAATTCTATTTGGTGTTGGGGTTTATGAATACCCGAAACTTAGTTGTTTATATAGTTTAAGCATCTTCAGAATGATTTCAAATAAACCATGAGCCTTGTCATCCAATTAGTTACCATGTTCAGTTGTTTTACTCAGTTAAACTTAGATCAGTCCAGTAATTAGTATTAGTTCAGTTGGGAGTAGGATTTAGCACCGAGCAAATCCAGGAATGGGGGCTCACCTACCAGTAGAGGTTGTGACCTTTAGTAGCAGTCCCTTGGTTCTAGAATTACGTAGTCAGCGTAGGTTAGAGATATAAACCTGCAAGTTGAGGGTTGATAAAGTGTTTACCTTCCAGTTGAGGGTAACATATATCTCATTAGAGCACCTGCAGTTGAGGGTGACTCTTTAGTAGATCCACACAGCTAGTGTTAGTACCTGTGGAACAGTACTGATACCCTTCCAACTGGGGTTATAGTTTGGACCCCGATTAGTTTAAATTGGGGCATGTCTGTTAGATGATACCTTTCATAGTCTCAGTTCAGTATACAGTACAGATATCAGTTCAGGTTTGTGTGACCATAACATACAGTTTATTAGTTATTTATTTACCAGAGTTCAGTTACAGACTACTTCAGTTCCATGTTATATGTTTGGTCATGCATTCTCAGATTTTATTGCTTTCACATTTATTATCCATCATATATCTCATGTTATTCAGCCAGTCATTATCTCATTCTATTCAGTTAGTCAGTATTTCATAGACATGAACCTATGCATTTTAGTTTGACCCTATCTTATATACCAGTACATTCAAAGTACTAACCGCATAATTTCTTCGTGCTATAATGTCGTATATCATAGGTTTGGACACTCAGTTTCCTGACCACGCTTAGATAGTTCAGCATTACAGCAACAACAGCAGTGGTGAGTCCTCATCTTTTGAGGACAAGTTTATCCTCATTCAGTTATCTCAGTATTCCTCTATTTCAGCCAGTTGGAGTTAGTTGGGGGTTTATCCTATCAACTCCATAGTCAGTCAGTTAGAGATTTTTCCAGATAGTTAGTCAGTTTATCAGTTATTTATAAATCTTTTCAGTAGGCCTTTAAACGTCCAGATTTATGATTCAGTTGCTCATAGGTTAGTTTGTGGTCACTTGTGATCATATGTTGTCGTGATTAAGGGTAGCCTTGGGTCGTGACACTAATGTTGCTTCCTCTTTGTATTCTTTTATTACAATCTAACTTGAGTAAGTTCTATCATATTCCTTTTTACTCTTCTTGCTTTAATACAGCCTCTCTACCTCCCTCCACGAGGTAGGGATAAGGTATGGATATACTATACCCCCCCCCCCCCCCCCCCCCCCCCCCCCCCCCCCCGCTTTGGCTTTACTCCCCCCCCCCCCCCCCCCGCCATACCCACTTTGTGGGATTTAATTGAGTAGATTGTTGTTGTTAGATTAGTTATAAAAGTTGTCTTTCTTTGTATCAGGTGTGAAACTGGTAATTGCCATGATAACTATGTTCTTGATGAAATCTTCACAAACTAGTTCACAGGGTTCAAATTATTCAACATTTATAAAGCTCATTTAACAGATCGGAGATAATTGAGGGGAAAAGGTGAAGCTTGAAGATAATTACATGTTGATGAAATTTTTCATAGTGTTATAATAGTTAACAATATATTATCAACGATCGTATTAGAGGTAGCTAATGGTCTTGACTTGTTTAGTATTCCCATTGAGCAATACTCGTCTTGTATCATTTAACCATTTAGGTATTCCCATTGTGCAATACTCGTCTTGTCTCTTTTCTCTTAGGTTTCTTTCTCCGGTGACCGTCGCTGCACGGTTTACCTTAGAGGGGAAAAGTAGGAACTAATTTTTGAGAATTCAAACTGTTCCAATTTTCCTATTGAAAATTTGATTAGAGATTTTATGAGTTTGTTGGTATTATTTGTTAGGGAGCACCTTATCCCCAAAGTGGGACTTCACAGTGCGAATTTGGATTTAGCTAGGCCCAATGTGGGTACCGCACATGGGTGGAAAATCAAAATAATATTAAAATAGCCTCGAAAACATTCAAACTAGGTGCCAAATTGCGGGCCAATATATATATATATATATATATATATATATATATATATATATATATATATATATTTTTATATGGATTTGCGTTTTATATATTTTTTGGTAGATTAGTCTGAATATTACATCAAATGATTAATGACGATCCTAACTCAAACATTTACCTGTAAAAAGTTTTAATAAGTGTTTTTTTTTAGAATGTTTTTACATAAGTTCTCAAATCACATTATGAATTAATAAAATACTACTGAGTGAATATATGTCCTAATTAGAAGGTTTGGCATATTTTTTTTTGTTATACCCAATACAAATTCACTAGCTTACGTTGACTATCAGCCAACTGCAATCATCTTCTTCTATCGGGGAATAAGATTGAAACCTCATGCACGTAAAGTTGAAGTAATATCAATATATGTACTGACGGTACAATATGAATTGTACCACATGTCATATTTTGTTTTTCTAGTTCCATCACAAGTTCACCTATTTAATGTTAGTAGGTAACGAACTGCAATTTTCTTCCTTTATCTAGACATAGAAATTAAAAGTGCATGCGCGCAAAGTTTAAGTAATATACTGCGTGTTATGTTGAATCCTTAAATATTAAATAAAATGATTAAAAGAGATGCAAATTCAAGTTTTTTCTATAAAAGATAACTCCTATCTCCAAAAAAAAAAGGAAAATAATGATAAGTGAGTTTCGTAGAATGTTCTTAAATAAGTCTGAAATCGCATTATGAATTAATGAAATACTATTGAGTGAATATATATCGTAATTAGAAAGATTGACAGTTTTTGTAGGTTATTTCCATCACAATTCACCAGTGTATGTAGTCAGCCAACTTTAATCTATTTCCTCAATCGATGCATAGGACTGAGCATAAAGTTTAAATAATATACATCGGCATTAGTGGCAGCGCCTTAAATCACATTAAGGATTAATGAATTACTATTGAGAGAATATATGGAATAATTAGAAGGATTGACATTTTTTGTGATGTTATTTCCATCACAATTCACCAGTTTATTATGTAGACAGTCAATCTGTTTTAATCTTCTTCCTCTATTGGTGCATGGGATTGAAAGCTAATGCACGTAAAGTTTAAATAATATGCATCGCATCAGTGGCGGCGCCACATGTATTCACTAGGTGTCAACTCACATCACTTCGCTAAAAAAGTATACTATGTGGATAGGTGAAATGTTCATATATATACATATATACATATTATGTGTAGAATCTCAAAATTTACTTGTATTTTTACGTTTTTATATTTTTAACATCCCTCGAAAAAAATCTTTGCTCCTTAATTATTCTATCAATCTAAGTGATCTCATATTTTTGGAATATATTAACGTGTTGTAACACATGATTTATCTTAGATTTTCAAGATTTAAGTAACACATTTAAAGAAGTTAGTCTTGTAGTAATCTTGCAGATGATCTAATAGTGTTAAATATTGATTACATTGATTGAAGGATTTTTCAAATTAAAATTTTATTGGTCAAACAAGCAATTAAAAGATTAATCTTATGTTGATACTTATTATAAAAGACAAAAAAGTTTCAGACAATACACACTTAGCATAAACCATTTGCAACAGACATTCTCATTGCCAGTAAGCCGCATCACCTTTTCATATACAAATTCTAAAAAAAATTGAACCTGAAAAGTTTTTCATCAGATAAATCAAAAGTCTTTTCTTGTACTTTTACCTGTCCCAACAGTGAACTTACTCTCTTTCAGCAATTTCCATTTTCAAGAATCAATGGAAAATTCAATCTTTGTTGAAAGAGAAGAGTTGATGGTTTCACCTTCTGGTAGAATCCCGTGTCTAACTAAAGCCCATTTCTTGAATCTCATTGATTTTTCCATTGAAGGTCCAAATTTGAAGCCACCTTCACTTTATTTTTCATCCAAATCTGAATGGTCGTTAAGAGTTTCCTTCAATGGTTGTAGGCATCAGTAGATCAAATGGAAGAAATGGGTTGAAGCCATGGAATCTGTCCACCACTCTGTAAAGAAGGTTGTTGGTGTTTATGATGCTATTAAGGGTTCTTTATATAAAGTCCATACAGATAAAAATTTGATCTTTGGGTTGGCCAAAAGATGGAGTTGTGATACGAACACTTTTATGTTTCCATGGGGTGAAGCTACTGTCACTCTTGAAGATATCATGCTTTTGGGAGGGTTCTCCATTTTGGGTGGCCTTGTTGTATTCCCTCTTCAATCCCCCGAGCAGGTAGAAATTGAAAAGAATTTTGAAAAAGCACGAAAGGAGCTTATTAGATTAAAGGCTGATAATCACAACAAGTGGTTGAATTTTTTCATGAACAATGGAAGGGATTTTGAACATGAAGCTTTTATTTCTCTTTGGCTATCAAGATTTGTCTTTTTAGGTGAGTAGTATGATAAAATCTGTACGCATGTTTTCCGTGTAGCCATTAATCTTTCTAGAGGAACACGACTTGCTCCTGCTGTTCTTTCAAGCATATATAGGGATTTGAGCATATTAAGAGAGGGTATGACAACCACTTTGTAAAGTAGGAATAAAGAAGACAGGAACAGATTTCAAATTCTAGGATTTAGTATTTGGTCGCCATTGTTCTTTATTCAAGTTTGGGCTTGGGAAAGGTTTGTAGCTTTGCATCCAAAGCAGGCTGGCAATTACAATATGGTCGGTGGGGTAAGAATAAGATGATGGAACGATGTGAAAAGATCAGGCGTTATTAATGTGAGGACTGCTATAGACTCGTCTGCAGAGACATTTTAGTGGAGGCCATATTCCTTGTCTGTGGAAGGTTGGTCAGCGCTAAAATTTGACAAGGAAACAGAAGAGTGGGTGATAGTTAAAGGAAATAATTTAGACCAAGAGTTGTAGTTCTTCATTCGATGCTTGAGGGTGTCGGAGCTTGTTGGTTTTGATTGTCAAGAGCCCTATAAACTAAATCGTGTAGCAATGCAATTTGGATATAATTAGGACTTCCCAAAATGGATTCCTCACTCGCCTTTAATTCCTCAACTTTCCTGGAACAACTACAGCAGACCCTCTGATTCTGATTTGAGGTTATCCTATCCATCTAGGTTGTTTGAGCCGGATGCATCTACAAAGTATTTAAAATAATGGAGAAAAGAAGTATTACTTCTAGTTGATGCATTCGAAGGCTTGTCTAATGAAAGAAGGAGGAAAACAAGGTTGAAGCTACTTTCTAACCATTGTGATTCTCCTAGTCTACCCACTGAATGTCAACTAAAATAAGTGGAGAATTACCCCGATGTTCCTCCTGGTTTTCCCCCAAAGCACCCTGATGCTTCTCCTAGTTTTCCTCTCAAGCACCCTGATGCTCCTCCTGGTTTTCCTCCCAAGTACAATGATGCTCCTCCTGGTTTTCCTCCCAAGTACAACGATGCTCCTCCTGGTTTTCCTCCCTAGTACCCTGATGCTCCTCCTGGTTTTCCTCCCAAGTCTGGTGTGAAAAATGACAAAAAGAATTTTTCTATGGTGGTTTCACAAAAACTAGCTTATGACATTGTGCCTCCTGGTTTAAGGGAGAAGCATAATGCAGGAAAAGGCATTAAAAAATCCACAGAGGCACTTTGCAGTAGCAATGTAGTTCCTCCCAACTACATTGTGGAATATGGTAAGGAGAATTTATCCAAGGAAGTTTTTCAATCAGCAGCTCATGACGTTGTGCCTCCTGGTTGAACTGATAATCACACCGACTGTGAACTTGACATAACTGAGAATAACAGTACGACCCCACAATCTTGTTGTCGGTGAGAAGAGAGGATGGGTAAGAAAAATTTGTGATGATTTTATATAAGATATAGAACTTTATCTTAGTGAGCTCGAGAGATCAGCTGCTTCACGTAGGAGATGCTAGGCTCAACATAGTATGATTTCTATTGACTGTTTATTTTCCTTATATGTAGTTTACTTGCTCATGAGTTGTTGCTTGGTCTAGCTATTTCAATTTTCTCTTTACACTCTTTTTTTAATTAGTTTTTGCATAGTTCTTCAGATCCTTGTATTGTGAATTGACCTTCATATAATGGAATTGATGGAGCAACCTTCAGGTAAGGGGCTAAACTGCAGATTCTAGTTTTTTACCTGCACTGCAATTTGTGTAACGATTAAGAGCTAGAAACTAGAAGACATTTATTCGTAGATTGCCCATGGATAACGGCTGTGAGAACTGAGTTGTTCCAATGGGCTAGAGATATGCTAGATTACATCAGGAGAAAGAGTTGGAAGATGATTCAAAAGTAGATAGTTGCTGCTATTTTGTAGGCTCTGATTTACTACACTTGGAGAGAAGTTTGAACTTATTCAAAGAAACTGCTAGTTAGAATATAATTGTCTTACTTTTATAGTAAGGTTCATAGATGCTGAGGGTTCTTACATAGATTACAAATGTAATTAGTGCTGCTCTTTGATGTGTGAAATCCACAGCACTCCTCCTAGAATGTGGACGGTGATCATAAATTCATAGGTGTATTTCTCTCTTTGTTTGTTTGTTATTGGGAATATTTACATTGTTATCGAAAAACAAATGCATGTGTTTTTGTGTGCATTATATTGGTTGTTTCCATGATCAGATTGGTGATGTTCAAGGGACACTAGAAAAATAGCTAGGTGAGTTCCTTTTCGACTTTCAATTGTCAATTGACGTGACAAGCAGTGTTCTTTGGCGACAACAACTTTGAGTTTTTCGTCGTCCCATTTCTTCTTACCTTCGTCGTCCCATTTCTTCTTTCACAGGTAAGAAATTATGTCTTTTTAGTTATGAAGAGACAGTGGAACTCGAGCCAACTTCTCTTCTAGTATTGGTTAACAATTTCAATATTTTTTGCTTAAATTTGAAATGTGGACTGAATAAAACTCTAATTTCTAGCATTTCTTCTCTACTCTTTTCGGTGTGAAATATAATTTTTGGTTGTTATTGTAGTTCTTGTTGTCGAACTATTTATTCTATTTGTTGGTGATTTTTGGTCACTGTTGATGTTCTTAGTGTGTGTGTGTTATATTGGTGTTGCTGGTTGATTTGTTGTTTTTCTCGGTAAAAATGGTGTTGCAACAGATGAACCATCTGACGCAATAGATGGACCATCTATGCAATAGATGAACCATCTGATGCAACAGATAAAATATCTTATCCAACAGATGAACCATCTAATGCAACAAATAAAATATCTGTTACAACAAATGAAACATCTAATACAACAAATTCAATATTTGATACAATAGATTAATTATCTAATGCAATTGATGCAAATTTGATGCAACAGATGGAAATCTAATGCAACACATTAAAATTTGATGCAACAGATGGATAATATAATAGATCATTCATCTATTGCGACAAATGACTCTCCTATTTGGAAGAAATCTAAATAATATTAATTTAATAGATAACTGATTTGATAAAGATGAGTGATCTATTTCAACAGATGAGTGATTTGTTTCAATAGATGGGTGCTATATTTTTATTGTTTCCAACGGATTACTCATCCACTACAATAGGTTGGTTATAGGTTGCAATAGATAACCTACCTGGAGCAACAAATGAGTGATCTATTTTTCTTATTTCCAATGGATTACTCATCTGCTGCAATAGGTTAGTTATAGGTTGCAACAGATAACCTACCTGGTGCAATAGATGAGTGATCTATTTTTATTGATTCCAATCGATTACTCATCCGCTTCAACAAGTTGGCTATAAGTTGTAACAAATAATCTACCTGGTGCAACAGATGAGTGATCTATTTTTATTATTTCCAAAAGATTACTCATGCATTGTAATAGGGTGGTTATATGCTTCAACAGATATCCTACCTGGTTCAACAAATGTGTGGTCTGTTTTTATTATTTCCAATTGATTACTCATCCACTGCAACAGGTTGGCTATATGCTGCAACAGATAACCTACCTTGTGCAAAAGATGAGTGATTTATTTTTATTGTTTCCAATGAATTACTCATCCCATACAACATGTTGGTTATATACTACAACAGATAACCTACCAGGTGCAACATATGAGTGATCTATTTTTATTATTTTCAATGAATTACTCATCTGTTGCAACTGGCTGGTTATATGTTACAACAGATATCCTACTTGGTGCAATAGATGTGTGGCCTATTTTTATTGTTTCCAACAGATTTCTCATCTGCTTCAACATGTTGGTTATATGCTGTAATAGATATCCTGCCTGGTGCAATAGATATGTGATCTATTGGAATTATTATTTTATTGTTGTACATATTTGATTTACTATTATCCTTTTCTAACGATGCATTAATAAATTATAATCTATTTTATGTTCCGGTTAATTTTAGATAATGGCTCCCAAAAGAAAAGAAACTGAATCAAGTCCAAGTAAAGGAACAAATAAAGCAGCTAGGCTACATCCACCACTCTATGAGCTTTCTTTACAAACGTTATCTTAATTAGGAGCAAAAGATGATGAACATGGGGAAGAGGAATGTTTCAAAAGAAAAGATCCAAATACTAATAGCCCTTCCACCAAAGAGTTGGTCAAAACCTTCAGCATTGATTGTTATCCTGTGGGAATGCAGAGTGATGGTGCCACAGATTTAATAGGTGATTTCGTGGTTAAGTCAGTCGTAGGAAAATCTTTCGACGCCTTTAGAAAAATACTTTGAGAACAAAAATTGAATTCTTATTTCAGGGATAGCTGCTTTGGGCAATATCTTGATTTACCGAAGGACAACAATTCTCCTTTCCAAATGAAAATGACATATGATCTTCTTAAGTGTAGATTTATGTATGAAAACAAAGATAAGATGGATAAGGTATGGATAAATTACTATGACATGCCTATTTGTTTTGGTTGGAAGGAGTTTGCCATAACTACTGGATTAAAATGTTATCCTTCTTCTCCTTCTCAAGTTATACCTATTCTAACCCAAAAAAGGAAAAGGCAAGTCGAGTGATTGTGATAACCTAGTGTCCCTTGTTGGTCTAAGCTTCAAAAATATAAATTTGATAGAAGCATTGAAAGGTAAAACACTTTCAAAGAAGCACAAGAAATTATTGTGGTTGGTTTAGTTTATACATAATGTTCTTTGGGCGAGAGATGTTAACAACAATATACCACTTGGTTTGATAAAGCTCTCCGAGGATCTTGAAATTATACATACCACTTGGTTTCAAACATTGTTGATAATGAACAAGCAGCCACCAAAACTTAGAGGCAAAAGTGAGTGTAGCCTTCTTTATCATACCTTATCCCTCGATCCAGGGGGTATTATCACGTAAAGGTGCAATATATCTAGTGATCCATTTTTCCATCTTAAATCTCTCTCTTATGATCAGCATCATACATAATGTGTCTATCTCATGCAACTCTCAATATATAATCACACTAGACTGTGGATGCTAGAGCAAAATAATCTGGTCTAAAGAGAACTCAACGAATGGTTGTTGCTAAAATGTCTACTATAACCCATCTCACATAAGTCTTCTCAAGTTGGGGATACTCAATATACCTCGAAAGACCTCTAATCTTCAATGTAGTCGATGACACTATGGCATGGTATGACGCATAAAATTCCTACACAAAATTCAGGTTGTAAGAACCTAGGGTTTGATTTATCCACCCTAACTGATATCTGTTAAATGCATCCCACAATAATAGTTCTCCAATGAACCCGGATAAATCATTTTGTATCTCCTAAAAAATAGCCCTCATGGAACATCCAGACTCAGTAATATGTTGCCTTGATAAAAAATAGTCCAAAGTCCATTCATGCACCATCTCTTGTTTGCCTCATCAAGAGGTTTCTTTGATATATGTATGGTCAAATAACTAATCAAGAGGTTCCTTTGATATATGTATGGTCAAATAACTGATCATGCAGAGCTGGTGAATCGATCTCTAATAAGAGTACCTGTAGTGTAACCTGGTCTGTACCCTCTTTAGACTAGGGTACAACTGATGAATGCCCCATATCTACTTTATCAGACTTGTCCTGGGACCTTTTCTCAGATTGAGGGTCCTGTTTAACTACTGCGGGAGGTGACTCAGACTCTGCCTCCTCCTCATCACCACCATCACCCTAAAAAATCTTAGGAGAGTGTGGTAGTAATCTTTGAGTCATCTTCATCCTCGACCTAACTAGGAACTCAATAGACTCATCTTGTGTCTTAGAATGAGTGAAAGATGACCGTTTTTCCCACTATGATTTCTCTAGAATATGTACACCCAACTTAGCCGTAATGATGGCCTCAGTTGTAGCATGCATTTATCCCTTAGTAACTTGTCCTGTTGCTCTAGTTGGGGCTGCTCTAGTGCGTGGAACTGGGTATACCTCCTTAAATTTACTACTCTCGAAAGAGTCATCCAATTTCCTAGTAGGTGCAACCTTGTTCTTCTTCGATGCCATATGTACCTAAAAAATCAAGTGTTAGCATTCAATAGATAATGAGGGATTACAAAATTTGAAGAAAAACTCGAAATCAAAAAACATCAAATTTTTCCTTAAGTTTTGCATCCCTGTCACTTATTCTTAGTCCCAACAAGTTCCATATGCACATATTTACTTGGAATCAATTTTTTAACATAAGTTAGCATTCAAACTTTTATTATTCCTCTATTCTTTCAAGTTTAACTTCTATTTAGGGCATGATTTCAAGCTCAAAATTTTAGGATTTTAGGCTAATTTCAAGGCTTCCAAATACAAGGATGATGGTTTCTACATATTTTGTATGAAAGTAAACATACCACTAGCTTATTTTATCTTTAGCACTAGATACTACAATTAGGAGCCAAGAATATTACCTTTAAGTATGAGAACCGAAAGTGTACTATGAAGAAGTGAATCAAAACCAAAGAATAAGCACATATTTAACTCTTTAGAAAAAGTCGGTAATAAGAACAAGTGATGTTTTTGCCTTTTATTAAGTGTAGGGAAGTGGGTAGTTTGAATTTTAAGAGGGAAAAGGAAATTTTGAGAATTTATAAGTTGAAAATGAGTTAATAGGGATTATATAGCTAGGGAGGGCTAGATTAGGGTTTATTTAAGCATTGGTAGGCCCATAGTTTTTTAACAATATTTGGGCCCAAAATTGCCCACTTACCGCTGCCACATACAGGTCGTATATGGTACATACAGGTCTTATGTGCCCACCGTATGTGGGTCTAAAATTTTGGCCAAGCTCCCTTCTCTTTGGACTTTTTATTCTAACACTTTGCTACTTACGAGGTTGTAAGTGGTATTTATGACCCTGCAAGTAAGTTCATTGGTTAAAGTCCATAAACTCCCTAAAAATCCTCAAATTGTCATCTTTTCAGTCAATGCCCAACTTACCTAGCCCATGTAGGACTTATGACTTTGCTGAATTGGTCACCAATTACCCTTACTTGGAAGATTATGAATGAGAAACTTTTACCACTTAAGGCTTGTCCTTATTCTACTTAACCCGCAAAAAAGAAAAACAAATGTGAACACTAAAATAGTGGGTTGCCTCCCACCCAACACTTGATTTAACTTCGCGGTATGACATGGCTATGTTGGTTACTCAGACTTCACCAATAATACCATGGGTTTCCTCTCACGCAGTGGTTGATTTAACATTATGGCATGACACGGATACCTTAGTTACTATGAATTCATCAAGAACTCAAAGGAATGCCCTTCAGGGGCATCAATACAATGGATTGCTGACACAATCCTCATGTTGGTAGGCTACTTCATACTTTTTCAGACATTGAAAGTGACTTCTTTATTGTTGACTCTGAACCTGAGATCTCCCTTATCCATATTGAACATTGCTCTACCCGTGTCCATAATGGTCTTCCTAAAATAATGGGCATCTCGAAGTCAACCTCACAGTCTAGAATGATAAGATCAACTGGAAAGATGAGGTTTTCAACTTTTACAAATACATAAATAGAAATTCCCATGGGTTTTTTCACAATGTAGTCAGCCATTAATAATGATATCATAGTCGGCTCTGGAGGGCTCAAGCCTAATTACTTGAATACAACTAGTGATGAGCGGTGGTGTTACCACTCATTTGTACTAAACCCTTATGCACATTACATTATTTTTAATGAATAAATGAGACATAAATTGTTAGTAAATGCCCTAATATCCATATTTTGCAGGAACAGAGTTGATAAGATAGAAAGATGTGGATTGGGGCTAAAAATGATCAAAATGAAGCAAAAAAGTACAGCTAAAGACCTGGAGCAGAAATGGACGCATTTATCACGGTTGTGGTCTGAGGACTGCGATCACGATCAGTCAAAAGGGTCAACAAGAAGTGATCACAATCGCAGCATAGCCTATGTGATCGTGGCCGAGTGGAAAATTTACAGCCCAGGGGTAGAAATGAAAATGCATGTGGCTGATCCCAAATTGGACAAAAGGAAGACTCAAACTCGATCATGCATCATATTCCATCTTCTCCAATTTTGAATATTGTTCTAGGGTTTGTAGCCTCCTTTTTTGGAGAAAAAAATATTGTATAAATTTTTGGTGAAGAATAATTTAGAGTCACTTCGAAGTGAAGAATTAGTGAACTCCCATTGAAGATTTGTTGGATTTCATAATTTGAAGAAACATTCACTTAGATTTTATCAAATCAAATAAATGGAGATTTTGGGTAAAATCTTTACTTATTTATCTTATGAGTAGCAAGTTTTTCCTCTTGAGATTATGCTGGAATAGGGTGTAAATATGCGTGAGACGTGATTTGTTTGTCCATTTACAAGTTTGTGGTGTTGGATTATACAATTGCTTGAGTAACTTGGTTGGAATTTTTGGGTGAAAGCCTCAAATACCCAAATAGGTTTAATGGATGAAAATACCAAGCTCTTGAAAGCTTAAACCATCCTTGAAAGAAGGGTTCAATGAACTTTAGGAACCCACATCATCCTTGAAATAGAGATGTGGAAACCAAGGCAATAATAGATGATTTATAAGCATGGTTGACTAATTTTCACTATCTTAGACATAAGGGTGATTGTGAAATTAACTGTACTTAGGGCACCATCCTAGAAATAGGTGTGTCTAATTGAGGTGTTAGGTAGTTTTGATTGAAGCACTCATTAGGTACTTGAAAAGGTCAATGAGTGACACCCTTGGGGTTTTGTTTACAAACTAGCATCAAGGAATTCCAACCTAGCCTACCACATCACCAACATTTAGAATTTGCATCAAATTATCACACACTCATGTATATGTTGCTCCTAGGAAATCATAATTCCATGATTCGTGCCAAATTGCCTACACTCTAATTATTCATACCTTTGAATTTATACTAAAAAGGCCCAAAAAGAATCATTAGTGTTGATACCTCTCTCACCCTCATTTTTATCTCTTTATGTTATTGGTTTGAACTTAGTAAGTATCAATTATTTCGAATTAACTCGATTGTTCCTCGTTGATTCAACCCCGACTCCAAAGTTAGGTAAATATATTGATGATGAATGCCTTGCACTTAAATTGATGTGTACGTTGAGATTTATCAAAAATAGCACCGTTGCCGAGGAATAATTTGGCGAATTGAGTTAGTTTGGAATTCTAGCTTACTTGCTTGAATTCAAGCTTGTATATATTTTTTTTGTGATCTTCTTTTGTTTCTTATGTTAGGTAGACTTATGTTTTTGTTTACTTTTCTCTATGACATCTTCCAAAAAATATGATTTTGGTTGTTGAAAGTCCTATCTTGACGATCCATGTCCATATTATGATGGACCTCACTTAGGAAGAGATTTCACACATGCTCTCCAGAGAGAGATGAGAACACCATATTGATCCTATTGGGAGTATGCTTGTTCTTTGTGTGGTAGTCGAGATGGACATTGGAGTGATTGTACAAATACCCCCTCCCATTATTATGCTAACAGAGTTGCTAGTTCTTCTTATGAGTTTGATAGGTCATATGAGTGGAAGGAGGAAGAGCAACATACTAGATTTAACAGTTTTGAAGCAATGCTTCAAACTATTTTGGATCGGGCAACTACAACTGGGGAGAATATGCAAGACATACGCAAATCTACTAAGTCATTTGGAAGGGATACTGTCAAGACGAGCAAGTGGGCATGGAAATAAACCTTGCAAATACAACTACCTTGCCCACTTGCCAAGAAAAGGTTAATCAAAAAGAGAAACCAAGCTATGATGATGAGCTTGGTAGTGAAGAATCCTCGGTGACTTCCCAATCAACTGAATAGTATGATGTGAAAGATTCCTAAATAAGGAAATAGTACTAGAGTCAAAAGAAGAACCAAAACACATCTCTGATGACAACTCTAGTTCATTTTGGGGTGAAAGTGCTATGAAGGAGGTAATTCTAAAATTAGGGGTTAGACCTCATTCAAACCACTTTTCAATATTATGCTTAGAGAATATGATGAGAATCCGTCTACCTAGGAAAATGGTGGATTCTAAGGAGAAGGAGTAGAATTCCTTTATTTTGGGATTTGACAATCCAAGGGAGCACATGGAGGCCCCACCATCAATGGCTAAGAAATTCAACTTTAGATGTACAACTAGTGGCCTATTGATGAGCATACCTTTACCCAAAGAGCCGAACCGTAAATGTGATATGAAGTTTGGTGAAAGGTTCAAGTCTTCAAAATGCGAGATCGAAGCTCCCTCATCAATTCCTCGCTTCTTCCAAGTTTCATCTTGGAAGATCTGAATCTTCTGTCCCTCTACCGCTCATTACATAGTGAAAAAAAATTGGGACAAAGATTCAAATTTCTAAGTGGAAGCACAAAAGGGGCTGGAGGAGGCGTCATGCTAAGACGTTAAATTAAGCGTTCGATGGGAGGTACCCTATCAAGCCATGAAAAGTGGCCTATATCCTTTTATTTTATGCATGATAGAGTAGATTTTATTTTTTCATTTATTCATGCATAATCCATGAAAAGGTAGTTGTTTGAGGAAGTTGATTGAAATTTAAAAGGGTAACATGTGAAGTTGGTATGTTGGACTGAACAGGGAAGTGAAGACACCTAGATTTTGGTCTTAGTTACCGAAACCACAGTCCATGACACTACAATCATAGAGGTCGTATGACTGTGATCACGATCAAATTAGCTTAAATGACCATCCTACTACCATTTCTTCACACACACTTTTTTTCAAATTCTCTCAAATTTTTAGCATAGTGTAGAGTATCCAAATGTTATTTCAATCCATTTGCATCATCATACTTCAAACTAAATGATTGACTACCTTTACCTAGGTTTGATAGTAATACTGAGGCCCCTGCTGATTGGTCAACTGATGATACTGGTGGTGATCGTACAAAGTCAGTGGGAGAGGACAACTCCTAATGAAGATTTAGGGAGGACCCCTTACTTGATGTTTATGCTATTTTGATCATGCAGTGGGGACACTTCTAGCTTTCTAATTGGGTGTACCTTTATATTGTTTAGATATGATGGCTATTCTTTATGCTATTTTGATGGCATTTTTTATACTATTTTATTTTGTTTTGGATGCTATATTTGGGCACTTTGAGCGTTCCCATATTTCATGGATTATCATGGTTTTATTTTTAGATTTTCTTTTACTTTAATTTTATTCAGATTATGGTGATGCATGATGATCCTTGACCTATTATAGATTAAGTGACACCATTCTTAAGGGTAAAACATCATGGTTAGGTTGTGAGCCATAGATGCAGGGGAATTCTGAGTACTCATGGCATCTAAGTCATTAATGCAAAGAAAGTTTGAGTACCTGTGGCATTGTAAATTTGGGATCATATTATGCACTATTAGCGATGTCTGAGCAGCCATATGGTTGGTTTGCCCATATTGAGCCAAAATGTGTGTTTGTTTCCATATTTATCAAATTGTGTATGGTGCAAATTCAAAACAAACATCCCTCCTCCGTCTAAAATTTTTTAAAAACTCAAGGGGCATGGACGTGAGCAACTTTGTAACAAAACTTTTTCTCTTTTTGTGGGTCTAAAATTTTTTGACTTGTGAATAGTGATTGATACTCCAATTTTGACTCTAACGGAAGGGGTAATTGAGCCTCCTTGGTGAATTTTACATATCTTGTGTAGTGAGGTTTGGGAATTCATCTCTTGTATACTTGTGTTATCTAGAACTTGCCTTGTTAGTCTTTCAAAGCTAATTTTGATTGTAGTTGATTGGAGAAATGATCTTAGGCCATGTTTGTGACTTTGGAAGCCACTTTATCCTAAAAATCCTATCCACAAATAAATGTAATCCCTAGTTACTTACTTGAGCCTTTGGACCTTTCTTTGGCACACACATTACAAGCCACTAACCCTTATTTTTATCCCTATTTTAAACCATACCCTCCTTGAACTTGAAAATTCAAATTGAGGATAAAAGCCTATGTTGGGGGTGGCGAAGATTGATGAAAGTAAGTTTGGGGCCATAAAGTTCTTAGTGAAATGCCTAATTACCCAAGCATTGAAAATAAATGAATAGAAAAAGAAAGGGTTAAACAAAGGAAAGAATTGCATGAAAATTGCAAGAAAAAAAATAGAAGAAAATGGGTGAATAAAAGAGGCAAAAAGTAGGCATATGAAAAGAGAAAAGAGCAAAAAGAAATGGCCCATAGTCAAAAAAGCGGATTAAATAGTGTGATGTAGATTTTCAAAGAAGGGTTTAACCATGTTGTTCCCAAATGATATCCTACCCTAACCCAAACCTACGTTACAAGCTTAAAAAGTCCTTTGAGATCTTCAACCATTTACTTTCACTGTAGCAGCGATTGTAAATAGAGACAAGCCTATGGTATGACACTTGTTCACATAGAGAGGTCTTGTGAGGGAGAGACTTTTTCACTTAAATTCCTAGTTATATATATGGTAGCTTTGTGTGTGGAATCTTCTTTCTAGTGAGGAGACATGTGAATGAGTTGAGGTGGGTGATTTTGTCACCTTTCGAAAAATGAGGTAAATGGAGTATAGCCTAGTTTTGGTTAAAAGTAAGTCACTTCTAAAGTATTGGTTGTTGTTTCTTGGTTTCTCTTAGAGATCTTGTGCATTCTTATATATTGCACTTTCTGTAGAGGGGTGTAATGAAAATGCTTATGTAATTCCCTGAGAGTACACCTCGAGCGTCACACGGTGCTTACAGTCCCGAGGGACCATAAGCAAACCCATGAACTGGTACCTGCAGAGAGCACTGAATGGTAATAAAAAAAAATAACATAAGCAGAATATATGAAGATGCCATAAGTTTTTAATTAATATAATATTTCTAAATTATGAATCTGGGAAACAACAACTATCTGAAAACAACTACCTGAAATTGATAAAATAAAGATAAACTGACTCACTATCTGAAGTATCCGAAAGCCTCTAAAACTGGCTGAATAAAAGTTAATAGGACAGGCCCCAACTAACTACTGAACTGAAAGCATGAAAATAAATATAGTCTATCCTCGAAATATGAGGACTCACCACTACTATGACTGATAATCTGGAAGGTCTATGCGCGATCCGAGAACTGAGCATCCAAACCTATGATATGATACATGATATACATCTGTATACATCTGACGTTATACATCTGCTGAAAATTATTAAATAGATATATACATCTATTGCAACAGTCGTATAACCTGTTACATCAGATGGTTATCTATTGTAACATATGCCCGTCTATTTCAGCAAATCAAACAGGTCTTAGTACTGTTTTAATTTGTACCAATAGATGAGTCATATGTTGCAACAAATAAGTTATTTGTTCGAGATTATTGTACAACTCTGTTTTACCTATTTGAGTTTCCCCAATAAATGATCTGTCTGATGCAACAGATGAATAATCTATTGTATATCTATGATTGGTATTGAAAATTCTATCTTTCTAGGTGGATGTCACAGTAGAAGCTACTTTTGAACAACATAATATCACAATCGATAATCCATTAACTGCTTCCATGGAAAAAAAAGTGAAACTTGTTAGTTCGGGAGAATGGAAGAATTATCCATTTGAAGGGTTTAACATCTCAGATGAGGCTCCAGAAAAACTAACAAAGTTGATCAATGACTATTTAGAATAGATTACCGATGGTCTGTAAAAGCATCACGCCGGAAGGTACATAAATCTTTTTTTGCAGATATTGATTTATACAATTCTTGTTGTAAAAGCATGACATTAACACATATAAATCATGTAAAAAAACAAAATGACAAACACTACAAAGTGAACGAATCGAGTCTTGATTTTGATATGTTTGACTTTGTTGCACATTCCAGAACGAAGGATTTGTTCTATTTAATGTCATAGCCCTAAACTTGCTGGACAGATGAGGTTTGAATGCCATACATATTACTATTAATTAATACTTTATTTAATTGCATCTGTGTATTAATTTTATTGTCACATAATCTGAAATGTTTGATAATATATGCAATATATCAATGTCATTTTTACCACCTCCAAAAGAAGGCTAAGTTGCAAACATAAGAATAATACACATACATGATAGACAATTGTTTGTACAAAGTTTACATCAATAATACCTATGATAGGTTTTATCAACAACAGCTAGAATTTTTCCAAAATAAGGAATACTTAATCAACATCATCAATGATTTTAGCATTCCAACTGGCTTACCTTGGTATTTGATCCACGAAGTGTACATCCCAATCAATTATGATGATGAATTCCTTTGGGTGTTGGCTGTCATCGTTCTAAAAGATAGGCGCATCTGAGTTTATGATTCAATGTCATGAAAAAGTTGGCCAAAATATTTCTACTTACCTTAATATAAGTGGCTTTTTGGACCAAAAGGTTTGAACTGATTGGTGGATGATTGAAGTATATCGGGATAAAAGGGGTAATCCATTTGATATAGAATATATTAAAGGAATCGCTCAACAACCCATTGGTAGCCTGTAAGTATTATGATTTAGTATCATTTAATAAATTTCACAGTGCTTACATAAACTGTAAGATATGGATTATCTATTTTTTAAAATTTAGGGATTGCGATCTTTTTGTTACCGCTTACACCGAGTATTTGAACAATGGATTACAAGTACCAAATGATAGACTTGATGCCGGATTACTCCGCAAAAGATATGCTTCTCTTTTATAGAAATACGGAGAAGCGAAAGCTCAAAAATCATACACAAGCAATATTAAAGATCCACGACGACCAAAATTGAATTGCATAGCACCGGATGAAGAACAACTTGTCCATATTGAGTAGATCTTTATAGCTTGAGTCTATCAAAGTAATAACCTCACCCCTCTTTTGTAATTGTTGGCACCAAAGGTTAAATTGTTGATTTATTTGTAGAGTAGATCATTTGTTCCCATAATGATTTTTTCACATTTCATTTATTTGTTGAGTTATTTTATGTAATTTCTAAAGGATTCAATTTATTTTATGTTGTTTATGAATATAATTTAATCCTTAGTTTTGAACTTATTAATTGAAATGGAATACTATACTCAAATATCGCAACAGATAATACATTTATTGCAACAGATGATATATCTATTGGAAATTATCAAATAGATTTATACATATGTAACAACATATAGGTCATCTATTAGAAATTATCAAATAGGTCTTCCTACTTTTATGATTTGTTCCAATAGATTACCAATCAATTGCAACAGATAGACTATATATTGCACTAGATTATATATCTGTTGTGATAGAGCCTGAGAAACATCTGCATAATGAAATAGATAGCCAACCTATACAACAAATAATTAATCTATCACAACATATATACTATCTGTTACAATAGATAGACAATTTGTTGCATTATAAAAAAAAAATCAACTTTCGTCAAACATACAAAATTGTTATGGTGTTTGTCTTTGTCCATCTTCTTCTTTATACACAAGCTTCAAGCATTTAGTTAGTACCCCATAATCTCAGACCTCTTGCATCTTTTCCATAATGGTGTCACACAGACCAGATATTTCTGTGTCGATTAGCAAACATTCGATGTATGCAAGCGCGCACGGCCTGCACATGACATCGATTTTATTTTTTTTAAAGGTTCATGCCCTTGTTTTGACCTTCAAAATCCTATGCTTTCTTCATCAAGACTTCCACTAGAAAATGATCCATCAGTTTACTCTACCTCAACAAGCTAGGGAGCAATTCCAACAGTGGCTGCATGTGGATAAAAAAAGCTTCTTCATCAAAGACAGGTAAGTTGCAGTCATAAACCTTAATATTTTGCTCCCCTAGAAGTATCTCAACTACGAGAAAATGTTTGACTTCTACGTTCATAACTGCAAAAATTCTCTTTGCCTTGGTCCAGCTCTTGCTGTATGGATATGGCCTCTTCCCTCTAACATAGTTAATCATATCTTCCTCTCATTCGTACGTAGAAACTAACCAATCATATCCCAGTCCACCGAGAATTTTAACTAGATCCTTGAGATTATTTTACCTATTTTTGAAATTATTGTAGAAGTTGAGGTCCATTATCCTATCGATAGTATCATAAGTATCCGATTACGCTAATTCTCTTCCCCTCATGAGGCAGAGAATTTCATTAACAAACTATGATATAAGAAGATAATTTTTAAATAGCTTAGCAATTGTAAAGAAGAAAAACATAGTGGAAAGATACAACGGATAGTCCATCTACTGTAGAGGGTTCTCTAAATCTATTCACAGATTACCCAGCTAACGCAACTTATGCAACAAATATTTAATCTGTTGCAACAGAATAATCACCATTTTTGCGAGAATACTCGGCTATTGCAAGAGATGACACATCTGTTGCGTAGATTTTTCTTCATGGAGTAGATTAGAAGGCTTGGTTAGGAAAAGTAAACTTACCTTATCCACGTACCACTTACTCATAGCTTTCATACTCTTGAAGTCTTGGTTATCAAACATATCCATGGTGTATTCTTCTGCAGGTTTCTTCTTCTTGGGATACTACGCATTTCGCAGTTTTGTTCTCTTTTGGTCAACAAGTGCCGCATATATGTCCACCTTATTCAGTGGCCCTAGAACTTTAATAACTTTTAGAGAGGAAGGATTTGCAATCTTTTTTGTTTTCAAACTGGAGAGTATTTGGCTAATTTTTCTTTTCTTCCTCCTAACTGCCATAGTAGAAGCGTATGGCTCTCTCACCTTCTTGGATGGTATGACACCCCTCTTGGATTTTAATTCCTTGGCAGCTTCAGAGATAGCCTCTAGTTTTTCAAGAAGTTTATCCTGTCTGTCCTTGCACACTTTGCATTTAGAATAAGAACATGAGGCTAAAGAAGGGTAAAAGGGACCACTGCAGGGGTGGGAAGGATCGGTGTAAGGGTGAGAAGAACCTGTGTAATGGGTGATTTAAAATGTATTTATTTTTCTTGAGAATCAACAAGATCATTATCACGATTGGTAGTAGCATATGGCTCCCACCAACATCAACAACTCATCCATCAACACCCCCAGAAGAAGCACCTAGATCTGTTGCAGTAGGTTGGTCATGAAGAGCTTTAACATACATTAGGATAACTTTGCCTAACTGCTCTTCTTATAGTTGTTGCTCTATCCAATTCCTTCTTTATTAACTCCATCGTTAGGTCTGCGATTGTATCAACAAAACCTAAAGTAATAAAAGAAGTCATTCTCAACTCCTGCTCAGTAGGTACGATCCAAGGATGTACAACCTATAAAAAATACAGACATATTTAAATCGTAAATAATAATTCACAGTCAGTTGGGTTACAGATTACACAGTTAACTTATGCAACATATGATCTATTGATCGCAACAGCTGATTTGTATGTCACAACATATGGGTAATATGTTGAATTAGAGTATCCATCTATTGCATAATTTGTAGTAGATGGGTAATCTGTTGAGTCCAGTTTAGAGAACCAGAGCAATATATGGTTAATCTATTACGAAATATGGATCATCTGTTGCAATGGATTACTCATCTGTTGTACCAGTGGTAGTAGACGGGCAATATGTTGTAACAGACGACCCATCTGTCGTAACAGATGGCACATCTATTTTAATATCATTCTTTGAGTCAAATTGTTTTTCTTGAAAGAAGATGTAATGCATCATCCAGAGGGTTAAATAGATCAGCCTCCCTAATTCTTATGTTGCTCTTCGTAGCCAACCACCTAAGGATCCTAGGATGAGAAATCTCATCTGGGTAATCCTTGACCTACTTTTAGAGGGGAGGAATGGCTTCAAATGACCAAGAATAAAATGTATAAATAGGAAACAACCAAAAAAATTCATAATAATTATTCAATATAAAATAATGGATGAGTAAACAAATAGTGATTAATTTACCATTAAACCCCAAGAAAAGCCGTATAATATGATCGTCTTTGGGGATAACTTAATCGGTAAATATTTGGCAGTCAAGTTGTAGTTGTCATATCCCTAGGGATAATCATTGAATTTCTTAAAATCCTCAGCAAGCACCAACAAATTATCTTCTATGACTTTCTTGACATCTCTTGCCAATATAACTGAATAGGCAAACCCAACCAAGCACAATTTCTCCCTGTACTACTTTGGTATGATTTTATCCTTGAGATCTTTTATCAAATCTGTCGCTTTGTAGCTACGTCCAGCAATGTCCAACAACCCATATATTTTTTCCTTGCGGTTGTTGGTTTTGGTGGGTGGTTGCTTGGACAATGCCTTACTTCTATTTGATGGTGGTGGCGGTTTGGTTGTCCTACTTGCCTTATACCTTTTGCGAGGTGTTTTCTAGTGAGAGATTCTTCTGGACATCGCATCTCAATCCCGTTACTATGTCAAACTCTTTCAAGCCAAAACAAACCGGCATGCCACAGTAGTTGATTCTAATTTCATCCATCTTTTTCCCTTCTTTCGAATCTTTAGCATCCCCCACGTACTTGATCCTGTGCTTGAGAAGACCATATACCATGCTCATTTGAAAATGGGTAGTGTGGTCCTCAGGTATCTTAAGAAAGTGTCCAAAGCAGCTCTTCATAAAAAGTCCATCTATGTTTTCATTCTTCATAGTTTTCCTAAATTAATCAAAAGGTTTTCCCAACTGACATTTAAGTACAAGATCACCAGTTAGTTCTGGAGGGTCATCTATCAGCACCGAAACTTGAAACCTGTCAATACTAATAATCTTGACCTACTCATAATTGAATTTCGATCTTAATTCACTCCCCATTAGTGATGCATTATCATCATATTGATCATTATCCTCTTTCTCACTTTCTACTTCTTTCTCCTCTTGTTTATCATCATGTTGATCAGTATCCTCTTTTTTACTTTCTACTTCTTCCTCTTCTTGTTCATCCTCCTCACTTTTATTTTCCTCACCAGCCTCTATATACCCTTCTCCACCTCTTTTTTCATAACTTTCCTTAGCTTTATTTTTCCCTGACTGAGATTATTCAGGAAGTTCCACTGAATCCATCTGTACTCTAGCCTTTTTTATTGGGTGGTCAAAAGTTGATCTACTTTCAGTTTCTGTTCTTTTGGGAGACATCTTTTAACTACAAATAATTGAAAAACAAAAAGTACATTACATTTGATGTCTGCATAAATTTTTTTAAAAAGGTAAGATAAATTTCAATAAATTATTATACGCCACATTACAAAAAAAATACTCCAACGGATAACCCATCAGTTGGAACAGAAGGGGAATCTGTTTGAACACCTATTTAATATCTCCCAACAGATGTTCCACCTGTTGCAATACATGGACCACCAAGACCATCACCAATTCCACCAAGACTATCACCAATGTCACCAAGACTACCAACAATGCCACCAAGACCGCCAATACCACCACAAAAAGCACCAAGACCACGCCAAGATCACCAATGACACTAATACCCACATTAAGACCATCACCACCACCACCAGTGCCACTAATACCACCACCAAGACCACCGATACCACCACCAAGACCACCAATACCGACACCACCACTAACAGCCACCAATAATACCACAAATTCCCTCTAACAATACCACAACAGTCAATGAAACACTGCGATAAAAACTAGGGTTTTCGGATTTTTTTCTATATTTTGTAGCATCATAACTCAAAATTCTTACCCCATTCTCGAAGATAATACAACTAAAAGTTTTATTTTTCATCATTATCTAAAAATCCCTAATTTTCATAATAATGAACAAATATAGAACTCTTCTCGAACTCTGTACCTACAAAGACAGAGAAAACAATGGATATAAGCAAGAAAAAGGTCGAAAATAACAACTATTTGGTTGGAAATAGGAAGAAAATTTATCTGTTTTGAAGGATTGAGCAATATACTGAGTAGTTGTTATTTGTATTATAAAGTGTCACGACCCGAGTTGGGACCCTGGATGTGATGCGCATCCCAAACCATATAGGTCCCGATGTCCTTCTACATCTGGTAATCATGCACAATACTCGTATAATAAAGAAAATATGCGGAAATATAATAAATGGACTCATGGTCATATTTTGAGTTCTGTTTAACAATACGTAAATAAATGTATCAACATCTAGACAACATCTTTTTCAGTCTACAAATCTGTACTACATACTACATCAACAAACTGTCTAAATCTGGGACAACGCCCCCAGTGGACCTAAAACAAAATAAATGACAAGTGATTAAAAAGAAATAGGCCTTCAAAAATAAAGAAGGCTCACCAACTGCACACTTCACTTTTGTCTGAATAACTCTATGGCTTAACAGGACCTCTAGAATAAGCCTCAAACCCTGAAATATAGGGGGTCAATACGATTGCACTTGTACGCAAAGCAACCAAAAATAATGAATTTTTACATATAAAATATAGGTGAGAGCAAGTCATAAAATATGTTATGCATGCATAGTTTAAAATTACATAGGCAAATCTCAAATGATCTTAAAATAATATGATCAATGTAATTCTATTCTTTGTATTATTTCTAAGCTAAGTAGTACACCCTACATATCTGAAAGTTTCACACGAGCAATATAGGATCCGTCATTAACTCGACGGCCAATCCCCCAACCCAATTTTTCTGCAAGGTTTGAAGTATGTAAATCTAATACGCCCCAGGGTACTAGGCCAGTGTATAATCCCTATTGGGGAAATAATAAAGCTGTATAGGCAAAACGAGGCTTCAGGCAATGAGTTCTCTGAACTCGCGCCTTCTTAGGATAACCACCTAACTCTCTTAGTGCCTATTTTTAATCTATTCTAAACATGCATCTATCTGAGTTCAAAATCAGAAAATCTGAAATAAAATCTATATCTTTAGTCTGTTCTAAATCTGCTATGGCATTATCTAAATTGGTATCGTCATACCAAGACTTGCAAATCATATTTCTAAGCCATACAACATCATGTTACAGTCTTTTCTTTTAAAATATTATTTTTAGAACACCAAACTAGTCAAACAGTATAAGAGGATATGTATAATGAAATTCATGAAAACAGAGTTAAGGATCCTCAATTCAATTCACAAACACATAGTGGTCAAGTGTCTTTTAACAAATCATTCACTTCTCTTTAAAATCATCACTTTCATTTATGCAATTAAGAAACACATCTTCTCATCAAGTCATCATCAAAACCAAGTCAATAAATAATATTAAAGACATTTATATCATGCGTTTCAATATGAAATCGAGTAGTTCATAAACAATAGTAAAAACCCTTGGTTCATGCTTTAAGACATGCAATTTAGTAACCCATAACTTGTACATCAAGAATATAACATAATAAGAGAGGGAAATTCCTTTTTTCATGCTCTTAATTCATATTTTAAAACTGAAAACACATATATACAAGTACATGAGTAAAAATTTAAGATTTAGGGAAGGCCTCAAGACCAAAACATTCGCAATGCATATTTCTTGATGTAATTAGAAACCCTTCTTAAATATATGATTTCTCAACATTCAAAACATTAAAATAAGTGATTTAATCATGACCATGTAGTTTAGTAAAACCCCATGTACCTTAGTTGTGAAGAAATCACGAAGAAATTTTGAAAAGATTGGACCTTTAAGCTTGATTGCTCAAACCCTAGTTGTTTTCTCCTCTTGTGTTTTGGAAGATGATTTAGGGATTTTTGAGGAGTTAAAACACTATTAATGACCTTAATTTTGTTAAAGAATGATTAGGGACGGTCTTGGAGTGTAAAAAGACCTGGTTGCCCTTAAAATGACTTAAGAATGAAAATTTTACACCCTTGGACAATAGGGCAAGCGACGCATTGCCTATGGCCAAAGTTAGGCAGTGTCACGCATTGTCCATCGCTCAAAATGGGCTGGGCATCGCATTTACCATCACCCAAAATGGGTTGGGCGACGTACTGCCCATGGCACAACACTTCTAGTAGCTTTAGGCGATTTGCCAGGCAACGCACTCCACTTTGCAAAGTCATAACTTTTCACTCGGGTATCGGATTTAGGTAAAATTGGTATTGTTGGAAAGATAATTCGAAGAACTTTCATTTGATATATATTAAGTCCTCTAATTCATTATATACAAGAAGTTATAGTTGATGAAAATTGACTCAAGTTGAAACATCTACTAAGACTTAAACAATAGAAATGTTTTCAACTCGTATTTGAGTTTGGAGATTTTTGTGACCTCAATTAATATTCAAAGGTATTCCAAGACTATAGGATTAATCACCACACATATATTAACATGGAATTATTTAGTATGGGTCTATACGCGTAGGAATGACGGTTTAAATTCTATCCCGAAAGTGCGGGGTGTTACATAAAGAGAGAAAGAAAAAAGTGAGAACTCAAGATTTGCAATGATGAAACATTTTTTCCGCAAATGAATAATTTGTATTAGGTTGATTTGTATTTTTCAAAAAAGAATGACAAGTTTTGAAATTGTTAATTTGGTCCGAATTGATGGTAATTATTTTTTAAAATCAATTGCAAAGAAATCTGTTGCGACAGATGACTGAGCTGTTGGAAATATTCAAACAGATATTGATATCTATAGCAACAGATGACATATTTATTTGAAAATCATTTTTTTTAAATTTTAAAGAAATCTTCTATCCAAAAGAATAATGATAAAATACTATTAAGGTGGTAAAAATATTTCTTGGATAACTCCATTTTGCAAAATAAACACATTGAAAGCTTTTTTAAGGTTTGTAGACACTAGGTTGACATCATCACTTCTTATTTACAACCCTAGAACACACATAATTTATGGAAATATATTGTGTGTCAAGTCTATTGTGATTATTCTTTATATATCATATAGTTTATTATCAATTCTATTTCAAGTCTATTAAGAATCTAATTATTTAAATGAATAAATGAACAATCGAACATTTATGACACATCAAAAAAGTGGTGACACATCCACTCACACCCTGCGTCGATTGGGTATACGCTAGCTCCTCGAATTCCACCGATGCACGCGTCTACCTACAACTGATTAGGAAGACTAAAGGCTTCTATTTTGGTCTATATAAACAACCATCAACTATACACAATATTTATCTTCTTCAACCTAAAGAAATTGATAAATATGACTAGATGTCGAGCATTCCACTCAGGCCATGAAAGAGGGTTCATTTCCATTGTAGCCATGACATTTTCCTCCTCCGAAATGACCTAGACCATCTCTTCTACAGTATGGATTAGGACAGGGAGCACCTCCACCGTGAACTTTAGTATATCGCCTGATTTTTATGGGCGATCATGGAGAGGCTGAACATGCAGCCCGAGGAGTTCATCACCCCTCACCATCTCCTTAATTTAGGTTTTAATTTCTACTGTAGTTGTAGTTGTAAGTTTGTTGCAAAGAAGCTTTCATGGATAGGGAATTTGTTAGATGAAAGCTTCTTTCTTTTGCCCTTTTTGCTTGTATTTTGCTGTAAATATGGTGTTAAACCATTACTGCAATGAACTTACGAAATGAGTATTTGAAATTTTGTTGCAATGCCCTTTTTGTTTGTCTCTACATTAATTATACAATTTAGTTTGTGGTTGAAATTTTGCAATTTCCCCTTTACAAGATGAATGAAACAGTTGTCAAATGTACGAACTAATGGTCTATCATATATATATATATACGAATTCATATATGTTAATGGATAATGAATCTATTATATCAACAATTATGTGGATTTCTACTAGATTAATTGCACGGTCGATATAGTATAAGATTGATTGAGATCAATAACTATGCGTGACTGTCTATGTAATCGTTGGATTCCATTATGTAGGATGATAAAATATAAATAATTAAATAATATAATTGTGTTGATTGTAAATCATAGACTGTAAGCTTTGTCACTAATATACCATACTGCTAGGCCTTTTGCATAGATTGTAAATATAATCGATGCCTTCTCATGCGTTGGGTAGATGCTAAACCATATAGATCCACACTCGGTCAATGCTAAGGTATATACGGGTTGGTGCAACGGTCAAAAAAAATATTAGTACATAATCAAAGATATAAATAATTAAATAAGTGAAAGTGATTTAAGGATCATATATTGTGTCCATTGTAAATCATAGACTTAAAGCCTTGTCAATAATATACCGCATTGGTTTATTGCTCTTAGTAGCATATTTGAAAAAAAAAAAAAGAATAATTAATTAATAAAATAATAAATAATTGGATTTTATGCAATTAAAGGATCTTGAACAAGTCATGTGATCGTATAAGAGTCCACGTAAATTGAAAAAGTTGATCAAAGATGTGTGTGGATGGGTAGTGGATGAACAAATGAATTCCTCACAACATACTTGTGCTTCAGTAAACATTGTCCTGAGTATGTTGGTTGTTCAACCATAAGTCATCACCTCACACATCTTTGATCACCACTTTCAATTTACGTGGACTCTCATACGATCACATGACTTATTTAGGCTTATTTAATTGCATAAAATCTAATTATATATTATTTTATTAATTAAATAATCCTTTTCAAATTATGTGCTTGTCATGGTCTATGAATATGTATCCTCATCTAGTGCATTTATTAATGAATTAGTGAGTAGTTTATGCTAGACTATGCTTAGTTATTTACTCGATCTGATATAATCTAGAATAGATTGGGGACTAATTCCACAATTAAATAACTAGACGGGGATATATATTGATAGACCATGACTAACATATATTTTGAAAAGGATTATTTAATTAATAAAATTATAGAAAATTAGATTTTATGCAATAAAATGAGCCTAAACAAGTTATGTGATCGTATGAGAGTCCAAGATGTGTGAGATCATGACTTGTGGTTGAACAAATGATGAGTTGTGGTTGAACAAATGAATTCTCCACAGTATACTTGTGCTTTGGGTAAACATTACCCTGAGGATTTTGGTTGTACAACCAAAACTCATCCTCACATATTTTTGATCACCTTCTATAATTTATGTGGACTCTCATACGATTACATGACTTGTTTAAGCTCATTTGATTGCATAAAATTAAATTATTTAGTATGTTATTAATTAATTATTTTTACTAATATGCTACTAAGGGAAATAAACCAATACGGTATATTATTGACAAAGCTTTGGGTCTATGATTTACATTGGACACAATTGATGGACCTCTATAAACCATGATAGTTACTGAATTGGTGACACAATGCAACATATAACAGTAAACTTTTTTTTCATCATTGTAAATATATGATTTATTCAATCGATCGTGCGTTCAGTCTAAAAATTATAGAGAACAACTTCTATGATATTTTTCATCGACCTCTATAAATTAGGATAATAGTTGAACCGGTATGCAATCAACTATTTAATCTAACAAGACAATGGAATAACTAAATATAATTTCATCAGTAAGTGTCATCATTGACATACCAAATATATTTAATTTAATTATCCACCAAAAATTCATTAAAAACAACAAATCATTAAGAAAATTATTTGTTCTAAACAATTGGATAACATGTTATCATCATTGAGTTCCTTAACAATGCCCATCATATCCACTTCATTTTCTTCATATTTTTTCTCCTCTTCTTCTACTTATGTCTTCTAATTTTCTTTCTTCTTCTTCTTCTTCTTCTTCTTCTTCCTCCTCCTCCTCCTCCTCCTCCTCCTCCTCCTCCTCCTCCTCCTCCTCCTCCTCCTCTTATTATTATTATTATTATTATTATTATTATTATTATTATTATTATTATTATTATTATTATTATTATTATTATTTCTTCTCTTCAGTATTTTCGTCCTCCTGTTCAACCACTCCTTCTTTATCAACTTCCTTCTCATTTTTCTCTTCTTCTTCTTCTTCTTCTGTTTTCTCCTCATTCTCTGCTTCTTCATCAGTTGTCCTTTCCTGATCTTTTTCCTCCTCTTTCTTCTTCTTCTTTTTCTTCTTTCACATCTTGTTCATCTGCTGTCTTCTCCTCTTTCATTTCTTGTTCTTTCTTTTCTTCTTCAGCTTTTTCATCTACTATAGCAATGTCAGTTACTACGACTGCAAGTTCTTCAAGGTTTACTTGATGTCGGCTACGAGGGGGACTGTTGAGGTGCACTGTATTATTTGAAAGGATTACAAAAATTATGCAAGAAAATTAAATTGGAAGAATAGAAAATAAATTAGTTTCATCTTATTGCTTCTTCTTATTCTTCTCAATTCTCCTCAACCTCTCATCTGTAAAAAAAAAAGTAATATCCAGAACACTTTTCTCGAGCACAGCAACATGCTTACGTAGGTCATCATCATTAGAAGCGTCGGGTGTAGTTTTGAGTCCACTTAAACAAGCATGATCACAAGCACGTGCGAGACTTAGAACATAATTGTGAGCACCCAAATCTGCGTCTTCGTCTGCGACCTCCGCTGATAAAGTCAGGATAGTCATGCCTTTTAGCAGCACCTTTAAGGCATCATGGACGTATTCTTAACTTCGTCCGTGTATGACTTAGATGGTTTCATGTATCTCTGCTCCATCTCACAGACAGTAGGGGTAAGGTATGGGTGTGCAATCTATAAAAAAATAAATATAAATTTCACGACATTCACTAATATAATATTATTACTATCATATTATAATAAGTATAATTTTACTTTTGTGTTGTTTCCTTTGTAGTTAGATGGGTCATCTTCCATTATATTGTCACACTTTGACGTGTGCCATCTAAGAAGATGGGGAATAGGCAAAGGAGAATCCAATGACTTACTGGCATACCTTCCCAGATGAAGAAAGGCCTCATAAATCCAAACTTGCGATCAATAGAAGCATAAGTAAATCTACAGGGTCTATGTATTATTTCATAAATCGGTAAGAGTCTATGATAAATCAATAAGATAGTAGATTATAAGTACCAGAAATGCCTAGGGAAAGCCATATAAGGTGTATGATACATTATTCTTCTTCACAAATGCTTCATTTTTCTTGGTCAAATCATCTTATTTTTCAAATAGCTCAATGTCAGCTCGAATGACTTTTTTCCCCATGGATACCCCCCGAAGAAATCTAAATTAGCCGCCATCTTGATGTGGTCTAAATCTATCTTCTTTGACGGGTCTTTTTCCAGCAGCATCAAGTGCACGAACCAATCTAAAGTACACTTCAACTTTTTTTATTAGTAAACCTATTACCTATGATCAGGCTAACCAACCTTGAGGCAGTATGCTCTTGTTCTTCGTCACTTTAAAATGAATTCTTTCTACATTTTGGAGGACTTTGTTTATTTTTTATTCACGGGGATATACTAAACAATTCAACCCCATAATCAGAGTAAATTCCTTTAAGTCAAAAAAATTTATGTTTGATCTACTTTGATGTTTTAATTCTTATTTAATTTCCATTCTGTCTATTTCTTCTTCTCAATAAACATGTCTACGATTAGGAAATAATTTGAATCCAGTATCAATAGCAAGAGTTAAAACATATGGATTATCTGTTAGGTTTATGGAAGGAGTTGTATTGTGTTGTTTCAAAAAGATTACTCATCCGTTGCAACAGAATAATTATCTGTTGCAATAGAATGATTATTTGTTGTAATAGATAAATAGTTTGTTGCAACAGATAAATTTTTTGTTGCAACAAATTTCTTATCTATTGCAATAGATAATTTTCTGTTACAATAGAATAATTATATGTTGCAACAGATAACACATATGTTGCAATAGATTAGCCATATGTTTGATTCATGTTACGGTCACTATAGAACCATAAACATGAATCCAACATATGAGTCTTCTATTGCAACATAATATGTATTTGTTACAACAAACTGAGTAATCTATTTAAATTGTGGGCTCTTATGATGTATTCATGAGCGGGTTCTATCCATTATTGAAAAAACAGCAGTAGCAGTGTATCCCGATGACAAATTCAACTAAAAATGATAATTTTACTTACCAAAGTCATTTATAAATTAATGCCAAAGTGCAGAGTGATGTACAAAATAAAATTTCACCTAAAAAATTGGTCAAGTAAAGTAGCAGCAGTAGCGGTAAAAACAACTACAATGGTCGACAAAAAAAAGATGAAGATGATAATAAAGTAGAAGAAGATGATAATGAAGCAAGAGATGATGAATAAAGTAGCAGCAATAATGAACTACAAAAATCACGAAGAGAGAGAAAACAACTACGGATGAGAAGAGAGAGAAACATGCCTTTTTCCTCCATTTTCCATTATATTAACTAATATTTGGATCAAAATATAAATTTAAAAACTTGTGGGTTATTTTCAAATTTTTCCAACTTTCTTAATCCATAATAAAGTAATTCTCACTTCCACTCAATTATTAAGACTTGAGTCACCTACACCTCATTTTAAAACTCTTTTGTCACTTTTAGCTTAAATCCCCTGGTTTCTTCCCTTGTGCAAATAAAATGTGCATCTTCCCCTAGAGACGCTTTGCAATACTTTTGTATGTAAAATGAACCAGTCACCATCATTGTGTTGAAATTACCATCAATAAAACTCATCACATTAGTACTTTCGTCACAAAAGTTTAGATCCTCATCTATATCCATCTCGTCTATAACATCTATCTCATTTGTAGCCATGTAAGAATATTCCTATTCAAATGTGCCAGAGCCAAAAATTAATATAAGGGAATTCAAAAAAATTACTAGATGTTGAATAAATGAAGAGTAGAGTGTAGCAGAATAGTGAAGAAATAAAATAGACTAGTTCCCTTTTTCTGTTATAACTATTTTGACAGTTAGTCACACTAACTACTAACATTTAGTTAGTTAGTTAGTTAGTCATTCACAAGTCTATAAATGTAGAGGCTCATGTACATTGAATCATTATGAAATACAACTTTACTGATCTCTCTTCCTAATTACCTCTCTCTCCTCTTACCTCTTTCTTCGACTTCTTCTTCTTCCTAATGTGTTCATTTGTTCATCATCTGTAATTACTTCTATCAAGAAGTACAACATTACTTAGTTAATTACATGGTATCAGAGCTTTACTCACTAGAAAACTAGTAGAGCAAGATCGATTCTGGTGTCTTATGTTTTTCACAACAAAATTAAGAAATTTTTAATCAAGAATTGAAAGTCTACAATAACGGTGAATCAGAATGCAACTGGTGATCCTTCTGAGGCTTCCAGATTTACTCCAAGTACATTGTATTACAACCATCCTCTCTTTCTAAGTTCTTCTGATGTGAATGGCATACAAATTATCTCTTTTTAGTCAACAGGAGTCAAAAAATTCTCAATCTGGTTTAGGCCCATGCGCATAGCTGTACTAGGGAGAAATAAGTTGGTCATAGTTGATGGAACATGCTCTAAGGATAAGTTTTCTACTGAGTTAAGAAGTCACTAGGAAAGAGTGAATCCCATTATACTATCATGGATCATGAACTTTGTATCCAAAGAGTTACTGGGAGGAATCATTTATGCATCTGTGGCTAGCATTATCTGGAATAAACTATATGAGAGGTTTAACAAGGTGGATGGGGTAAGAATATTCAACCTGGACTAAGAGATTGCTACATTGTCTCAAGGTTCTGCCTTATTATTTATGTATTTCTCAAAATTCAAGGATTTATGAGAAGAATTTGAGGCTCTAGTACCTGCACCTGGGTGTGAATGCGATAAATCAAAGGAGTATGTGTTACATCTGCAAAAACTGAAACTATTTCAGTTTCTCATGGGTTTGAATAAGTCCGACACATAAGTAAGGAGTCAAATCTTGATTATTATCCCTCTCCCAAATGTTAACCAAGCTTATGCAATTGTAATAAGTGATGAGAGTCAAAAATCTATTGCAAGTTAGGTAGGGATTCTGGGTATGAATCCTGTAAGCACTGGGAAGAATCTTGATCTAGTCATGTATGCAAAAAAATGAGCAGGTAGAAGTCAAAGTCCCAAGTAAAAAAGAAATATCAATTTGCACTGTGATTTCTGTAAACTCAAAGGACATAGCAAGGAGAACTGCTGGAAATTGGTTGGATATCCTCAAGACTATAGGGCTAAGAAGAATTTCAGGCATGAAGGGTCAAACATAGCCTACAATATGTCCTTAAGTTCTCATGACTACCCAGCAGATCAAAATGGTTGCTACATTAAGGATGCAAAACTAAGTCAGATTGGAAATGCAGCATTTAACAAGGAGCAATATGAGAAAATCTTGTAACTGATAAATAAGAATAACTCTGTCAACATACCAATTGAATCTAAAAATGTAATAAGTGCAGGTATTTCTGCTTCTTTAGCTTCTTTTAGTTCACAGAAATATATTATAAATGTCGGTGCTACCAATCATATGGTTGGTAATTCAGAATTGTTACTTAAAAAGACTATTACAGAGTTACAAAATTCAAAGAAAGTGTATCTACCAAATGGTGATACTACAATGGTCACTCATGTGGGAACTAGCTTTTTAGCATAAGGAAACACCATTACAAATGTCTATCATATCCCACAATTTTCATGTAGTCTCCTATCAGTATCACAAGTGACTAAAGAATGGAATTGTTCAGTGAACTTCTTCCCTGATTTTTGTGTTTTCTAAGATTTTTATACTGGAAAAGTGAAAGGGATTGGGAAGCATGATGGAGGCTTATACTTACTAGAAGAACAACCAAGTAATGAAGTTGTAGTAGTGACTAAAGCCACTACTGAGGTAACTGTGGAAAAAACATAAGCTGAAGTGGATTTGTGGCACCAAAGGTTGGGACATGCTTCAACTGGTGTACTAAATAGGATTGTAGATCAAGGAGTACAAGTGATAGAAGATAGAATAAAGCAATGTAGCATTTGTCCTAGTGCTAAATAGACTAGGTTGCCATTTTTATCAACTAATATTCAAACTACTTGTTGTTTAGATCTTATGCACATAGATTTGTGGGGACCATACAAAGTACCATCTATGAATGGAAACAAATTTTTTCTAACAGTTGTTGATGACTTTTCAAGGTTTACTTGGGTGTTTCTGTTAAAGCTTAGGTTAGATGTCTTTTGTCAAGTACAACAGTTCCTTATGTATGTCAAGACACAGATTGAAAAACTAGTCAAGGTGATCAGGACCGATAATGGCACAGAGTTTGTCAACTCATTATGTCAAAAGCTATTTCAAGATAATGGTATAATTCATTAAACAACCTGTCCATATTCTCTTCAACAAAATAGTGTTACTGAGAGAAAATATAGACACGTCTTAGAGGTCACAAGAGCTATCAGGTTTCAGGCGGCATTCCAATAAGGTTCTAGGGCTATTGTGTTCTTACTACAGTATATATCATTAATAGACTGCCTAGATCAGTTATTCAGTACCTAACTCCTTATGAGAAATTGTATGGTAAAAGGTCAAACTGTGATCATCTAAGGGTAATGGGGTGTCTGTGCTATGTCAAGGTGTTAAATGAGCATGAAAAACTCATGACTAAAGCAAAAAAAAAAGTGTCATGATGGGATATTCCAACACTCAAAAAGGATACTTGGCGTATGATATGTCAACTAACATCTTCTCTGTCGGTGGAGATATCTCATTCAGAGAAGATGTATTTCCATTCAAGCTACTATAACTGCAAACTCAGTCACTCCATCACATCTTTCCCTTAGAAGACCAATATTAACTACTAGGTGGTGATGAGATGTGTCCACAGATTATAGTAACCATGGAACCTTAAAGGGTTCCTGGTCAAGTAAGTCAGTAGGAACAGTAATTACTGGCTACTCCTATCTTTACACATTCCATAACTAAGGTATATCAAAGAAGAGCTACTGGAGGTCCACAATCTTTAACTAAAATATATCAAAGAAGGTCTACTAGAGGTCAATAGGTCACTAACTCAAGTAGTCAACAAGAGCAGCAAGTGCAAGTGATTCCTACCATAGCAAATTCTGCACTTCAAGACCAAAAGAAGTCAAGTAGAGATAGAAAGCCACCTGCATAGATGAATAACTTTGCATCCAAAAGTACAAAGAAAGTACCTCATCCACTTGCCAATCAAGTGTCATATGACAAACTCTCTTTTGCTTATAAGGACTATGTACTAAAAACTTCTTGTGTCACTGAACCTATAAGTTATTCTGAGTCCTGTAGAGATCCTAGATGAGTGGAAGCAATGAAAAATAAGATAGATGCACTGAATTCCAATCACACTTGGGAGATTATTACCTTGCCTAAAAGGAAGAAAGCTATTAGTTATAGGTGGATATACAAAGTAACGTATAAGGATTCAGGTGATGTTGAAAGATTTAAAGCTAAACTTATTGCAAAGGGGTATGGACAAAGAGAAAGAATTGACTACAAAGAAACGTTTTCACCTGTTATGAAAATGAAAATAGTAAGAACTATACTTGCTACTGCAGCTAGGAAGCATTGGCTTATACACCAAATAGATGTTTATAATGATGAAGTCTACATGGATCTACCCCAGGGATTTGCTAGTCAGGGGGAAGAATGTAGCATATAAAGACTACTCAAATCTCTATATGGACTAAAGTAAGCACCAAGGTAGTGGAATACAAAGTTTTCAGAGGTATTGCTAAGATCTCAGTTCACCTAAAGCCAATATGATCCATCACTATACATTAGAAAGACATCAGAAGGAGTCACATTGGTGCTAGTATATGTTGATGACATACTGATCACTAGAGATAGTCTAAAAATAATAGAAGAAACTAAGGCAATCCTACATCAGAACTTAAAGATGAAAGATCTAGGTGAGCTGAGGTTCTTTCTTGGAATAGAATTTGCAAGATCTGACAAAGGGATATAATACATCAAAGAATATATGCATTGGAACTACTATCTGAGCTAGGCCTAACAGCAGCCAAAGCTGCAACTACTCCTATGGACTACAACATCAAACTGACATCTAAATAGTTTGATGAACATGTTAAGCAAGGGCAGTCTACTGAGGATCCACCAGCTGATCAAGTTTATCAGAAATTCATTAGTAAGTTATTGTACTTAACTATGAAAAGTCCAGACATAGCCTTCTGTGTTCAAACATTGAGTCATTTCCTTCAAGATCCTAAGAAGTCTCACATGAAAGTTACACTTAGAGTTGTGATGTATGTTAAAAACCAACCAGGTCAAGGTGTGCTATTGTCTAGTAATGTAGATGACAGAGTAAGTGCGTACTATGATGCAGACTGGGCATCATGTCCTTAGACTAGAAGGTCTGTAACTAGATACTTTGTGAAGGTTGGAGAATCAATAGTATCCTGAAAATCAAAGAAGCAAACTACTGTGTCCAAGAGTTCAACTGAAGTAGAGTTTAAAAGTCTTGCAGCAGTAACTGCAGAGTTGGTTTGGATCCTAGGGTTGATGGAGGAAGATGGAAATAAAGTAGTCCTGCCTATGGATGTGTTCAGTGACAACAAATCTGCATTATAGATAACAGAAAATCCAATATACCATGAAAGGACAAAGCATGTTGATATTGACTGCTTCTTTATCAGAGAAAAAATAGTTCAACGGATGATTAGAACTCATTACATTGCAACTCAAGATCAGCCTGCAGACATACTAACTAAGGGGCTGACAAGAGCACAACAAGTTCATCTTAATGCCAAGCAAGGAATATGTGACATCTTCACACCTTCCTAGCTTGAGGGGGAGTGTTGAATAAATAAACAGTAAAGTGCAGCAGACCGATGAAGAAATAAAATAGACTAGTTCCCTTTTTCTATTATATCTATTTTGCCAGTTAGTCACACTAACTACTAATGGCTCATTAGTTTGTTAGTTAGTCATTCACAAGTCTATAAATGTAGAGGCTCATGTATATTGAATCATTCTAAAATACAACTTAACTACTCTCTCTTCCTAATGATCTCTCTCTCCTCTTTATCTCCTTCTTCTACTTCTTCTTCTTCCTAATGTGTTCATCTATTCATCATCTGTAATTACTTCTATCAAGGGATGGATATGGAATTTCCTCCATCCCACCAAACTCCTCAGTCTTTGGGTTTCATGACCCAGCAACATCTAGGATAAGGGGCAAGGATTAACTATTGTTTAGCTCATTATTTAGTATTCTGGAGAAATAGTTATTTGCATAATTAAGGAAGTTTTTCCTTAATTTGGACGAGGGGGAGAAGTTTTTTAGGGAACCTTTGTAGGTCAGCTGGTTGGCTACCGGAACTCCCATCTTGTTGGTAAGGGTTCGATTCCACATTGTTATCCCCTCCCCGTTTCCCATTTAAATAAAAAAAGGGAAGTTTTTCGAATGAGATTGTAATTTCAAAAATCAACAACAAAACAAAATATAATATGTACGGTTCAAATTTTAGACATGTATCTATGCTCATTAGCGCTAAAGCTATTAGAAGTAATTAAAAAAAAAATAAGAGAATGAGGCATTCCTTTACACCAGTGACGAAACAAGAATTCTTTAATTTGATCTTTACAAAGGACTCATAAAACTTTTAATAACTATGCAACAGCAGTGCAGACTATACTTACTGCAAAAACTAGAAATAGAGTATTCAAGTAGCGAATACAAAAACTACTTTGAGCAAGCAAACCACATCTAACATCTCCTACGTGAAGCAGCTTGTCTCTCGAGCCTGCTACGGCGAGCTTTTATAACCTTTATAAATCACCACAATTGGTTCTTTCCCCTATTTTCTGCTCGTTGATCACAAGATTGCAGGCTACTTCTTGTCAACCCCCTAAAGATAAGTTCTCCTTGTCATTTTCCCTAATGCGCTTGGGAGGAACTACACTGCTACTCTCATTGCTTTCATGTGCATCAGTGGATGTGTAAATGTTTTCTCCTTCATTATGCTTCTCAATTAAATTAGGAGGCTCAATGTCACAAGCCATTGTTTGTGAAAACCCCATAGACAAATTCTTCTTGTCATTTTCCCAACAACACTTGGGAGGAAAACCAGGAAGAACATCAGGGTAATCCTCCACTTTTTTTAGTTGACATTGAATCGGTAGATCAGGAAGAACATCATAAACATCCCAAGGCATTTCTATTTTACCAGCTTTAACTTGGGAGCAAAAGCAGGAGAATCATGAAAGTTAGAAATCCATTTTAATCGTCTTTTAGTCATTCGTCCATAATACAATCCTTTGAATACATCACCTGGAAATAATATTGCTTGTTCACAGTCAGTTTGCTTCTACGCTGAACTAGGAGGCACAATGTCTCAAGCCACCATTTTACAAATACCCATAGATAAATTCTCCTTGTCATTTCCCCATTGCACTTGGGGAGAACTACGCTGCTACTCTCATTGTTGTTATGTGCATCAGAGGATGTGTGAACGGTTTCTCCTATATTATGCTTCACCACAAAACCAGGAGGCACAACATCGTAAACCACTGTTTGACAAGCCATAGACAAATCCCTCTTTTCATTTTCCCCACAACACCTGGGAGGAAAACCAGGAGGAACATCAGGGTAATTCTCCACTTGTTTCAGTTGACATTCAGTCGGTAGATCTGAAGGAACATCATAAAAATCCCAAGGAGTTTCTACTTTCACCTGCTTTAGCTTGGGAGCAAAAAACAGGAGAATCATAAAGGCTAGAAATTCCTTTATTCTTCTTTTACTCCTTTATCCATGAGATGATCCTTTGAATGCATCCGCTAGAAATAATGTATCTCTTTTCCACCATTTCAAATATTGTATAGTTACATCCGGTTCAAACAACCTAGAAGGAGAGTATAACCTAAAATCATAATTAATAGGCCTGCTATAGTTGTACCAGGAAATTTCTGGACTTAAAGATGAGTGAGGAATCTATTTAGGGAAGTCTTGATCAAATCCAAACTGCAATGCTACACGATTTGGCCGATAATGTTCTTGAATGTCTAAGCCAACAAGCTCAGATCCTTAAAATATCAAACAAACGACTCCAATTCTTGGTCCATATTTTGCCCTTCAACTGTGTCTTCGTTTTCCTTGTAAAACTTAGGAATTAACCAACCTTCCACAACCAAGTTATATGGCCTCCACAGAAACGTCTCTGCAGATGAGTCAATAGTAGTCCTCACATTAATCACTTTGGATTGTTTCACATTGTGCCATCGTCCTATCCTCACCCCACTAACCACATTATAATTCCCAACCTGTTCAGGCTACAAAGTTACAAACCTCTACCAGGCCCAAACTTGAATAAAAAACAATGGCGCCCAAAGACTAAATTCTAGAATGTTAAATCCATCTCCATTACTACTTGGCTCATTTGATGAAGCCATTATCATAGTCTGTTTTAACAAGCTCAAGTCCCTATATATGCTAGCTAGAGCAGCTGAAGCAAGCGCTAGTCGCGTATCTCTAATAGCTATAGGGAAAACATGTCTACCTATTTTATCATACTCATTACCCGAAAATACAAATCTTGATAACCAAAGAGCAAGAAAAGCTTCATGCTCAAAATCCCTTCCACTGTCCATGAAAAAATCCAACCATTTGTTATGATTATCAGCCTTCAATCGGACAAGGTCCCTTCACACTTTTTCAAGATTTTCTTCAATTTCTACCAACTCAGGGGATTGAAGAGAGAACAATACAGGGACACCCAAGACAGAGAACCCTCCCAAAATCATCTCATCTTCAAGAGTAATAGTAGCTTCACCCCACAGAAACACAAAAGTGTTAAGTCTCACAACACCACCTTTCTACTAACCCAAAAATCAAATATTTATCTACATGGACTTTATACAAAGAACCCATAATAGCATCATAAATACTAGCAGCTTTCCATACATAATGATGGACAAACTCCATGGTTTCAACCCATTTCTTCCATTTGTTCTGCTGATGCCTAGAACCATTGAAGGAAACTTTCAATGGCCATTCAAATTCAGATGAAAAGGGTAGTGAAGGAAGCTTCAAATTTGGACCTTCAATGGAAGAAACAATGGGTTTCAAGAAATGGGCTTTTCTTAGTTGTGGAATTCCACCTAATGGTGAAACCATTAACTCTTCTCTTTCACCAAAGATTGAGGCTTTCATTGATTCTTGAAAATGGAAATTTCACTAAAAGAGTGTTTTTTTTTTTTGTTTTGGAACAAGAGGAGACTTTGTACGGAAAAAAGACAACAAAAATTATGAGACAACAAAAAGACTTTCCGAATGTCCGTTGAGTGAAATAGATTTTATTACTCACTCTGTCTCATATTACTTGTCACATTTCCTAAAATATTTTGTATCAAAATAGTTAACATATTTAAAAAATTAAGAAATAATTGGATATCTATTTTTCAATTTTATCCTTACTAATTTAATAGAAGAGTAATTTAAGTCTAACAGATAATGATAATATTTTAATGTGAGTTTAATAGTGTCATATTAGTCGATTTGCACCCCTTATTAATTTTTCATTAAGAGTTATATAAAAGGCAAATATGTCAAGTAATATTTGATGGAGGGAGTAGTAATAAGAATTAATTGCTATTAAGGTAATGCAAGGTGAGGTGTGTACAAGATATCCTTGTGATAGATTATTTTTCTGGCCCTTCACATAGCGAGAGTTTTAGCATATCAGACTACCTTTTCTTCTTATTTATAAGAAAGAGAATCTTAGAGCAACGGAAATTTTATCTTCGTGTAATCACTAATACTTGTATTAAAGCAGACTATCTATATCAAACCTCCTTAAAGGGTCCTTTCCTATAATGCCAACGCTAGATATTTTGTGCATACGTATTTTGTGCATATGACTGCCTTTTTAGATTTTTCTCTAAAGGTTTAGAATTTCCAGGCTTTGTGACCTTTTAGATAAGGCTCATATTACTTGACTAATGTTTGTTTGGCACAACCTTTGAGAAAGCTTTTATAGGGGGTGTATTTTATTAAACTAATTTTATTAATTATACTTTGAAATTTTAAATTTAATTATTATTCTATATAGAAATTTAATATTGATGATAAACAACAACAATAACAAATCCAGTGTATTCCTATCAAGTGGGGTCTGGGGAGGGTAGAATGTACGCAGTCTATACCGCTACCTCCAAAGAAGTAAAGAGGTTGTTTTTGATAGACCCTCAGCTCAAGATGAAGAATAGGTAGCAAGGTCATAGTAAAACATGAAACTGGACGGGTGGCATAACCGAAAAAGAAATAGGAAATAGTAAAAGTGGAAATAAGAAAGACACAAAAAATGGAGGCAATATGAAAATAAGAGATATAAAATAAGGAATAAGAAAAGGTAACCCACCTAATAGTAGCATACACTAGTGGCTCTTACCAATGGACACAGTCCTAGGGTTCCTAACCCGGCTACATAAGAGCTCCCTAACTACTAGTTACAACTCACGCCCGCACTAGCCTTCTACCCTTATCCTCGATCCTCCACACGTTCCTATGTAGGGTCATGTCCTTAGTAAGCTGTAACAGCTCCAAGTCATGTCTAATCACCTCTCTCTAATATTTTTCAGCCTAACTTTACTCTTCCTGAAACCATCCAAAGCTAGCCTCTCACACCTACGAACTGGGGCATCCGTGTCCCTCCTTATCACATGCTTAAACCATCTCAGCCTTCCTCCCAGTATCTTATTTTTCACCGAAGCCACTCCCACATTCTCCCGAATAATCTCATTCCTAACTCTATCTCCTCTAGTAAGTCCATATATCCAACGCAATATTCTCATTTTCGCTACTTTCAATTTTTGAATGTGGGAGTTCTTAATTAGCCAACACTCCGCACCATATAGCATGGCCGGCTGGACCGCCACTCTGTAGAACTTGCCTTTAAGCTTTAAGGGCACCTTCTTATCACACAACACTCCCGAGGTGAGCCTCCACTTCATCCATCCTGCTCCGATACGTTTAGAGATATCCTCATCAATCTCGCCATTCCCTTGAATCATAGACTCAAGATACTTAAAACTATCCCTCTTACAAACAACCTGAGGATCCAACCTCACCACTACTTTGTCCTCCTGCTTTAAGTTATTAAATTTGCATTCCATATACTCCGTCTTGGACCTACTCAACTTAAACCCCTTAGATTCAAGGGTTTGCCTCCAGTCCTCCAGTTTTTCATTCACCCCCTCCCCCCACGTCTCATCAATCAGCACCACATCATCTGCAAATAACATACACCAAGGCACCTCATCCTGAATACTCTGCGTTAACACGTCTATCACTAGTGCAAACAGAAATGGATTGAGAGTCGATCCCTGATGCAACCCTGTATCGACCGAAAAATATTCTGAGTCTCCTCCCGTCGTCTTCACTGAGTCTTTCCTCCATCGTACATGTCCTAATGGCTCTAATGTACGCCATCGCGAACCCCTCACCTCCAAGTATCTCCAAAGAACCTCTATAGGGACTTTGTCATACGCCTTCTCCAGGTCGATGAACACCATGTGTAAATCCCTCTTCCTTTCCCTATACTGCTTCACCAATCTCCTCAGCAGGTGTATTGCCTCTGTCGTCGAGAGACCAGGCATAAATCCAAACTGATTCTCCAAAATGGACACGACCCTCCTTAATCTCCGCTCAACCACCCTCTCCCAAATCTTCATAGTGTGACTATTGATGATAAAAAGGAAAAAATAAAATAAAACTGAAGTAAAATGAAATTTCGATATAGACATCAAATAATATAAAAAGGATGGACTAATAATCATCAATATTTATATTTTTATACAATATTTTAGTTTCATTTTTCAATTTTTCATGTGACATGTTTAAGACCCCAACAATAAAAAATATTTCGGTACATTCAAACATATCTTTAATTTAAGACCATATGATTCAAAATTCTCTCTTTACTTGCGAAAACTCCGTAACAAATAAAGATCAGACAAATAAATTGAAACAGGGTGAATATAAGATATCAACGAAAAACTTTCTTAATAAAAGTTTGACCGTAGATTTTGAAAATGTATCCCAGGTCAAATTTTGGGTAGCGTCTGAATAAAAGAGGAATTGATTTTTTTTTTTAAGTTGGGTCGGGTTTGAAGTTGTAAAAAAATGGGTGTGATAATTTCTTAAAATCACGTGACAATTTTTTTAGAACAAGATTTTAAATATTATTGTTGTCTTTCACTTCTTATTGTAGTATTTCTTTTGGCACGTTTAATGCAGCATCGTGATTGTTGTTTGCCTATAAATGGAATTCTAAGCTGACATGTCCACACTGAAAAATAGTTACAGACCAAAACAACCAAAAACTATTCAGTGCATTTGTCCTGTTCCCTCAGGCCAAATTTATGTGGTTCGATTAGAATTTTGAGAATCAAATAATTTTTTGTTATCCATAATTTTTTCATACGTTGTTTTAATTTTTTGACTTGGTAAAAATTATATACTAAGTTTTCTGTAATTTTGTTTCAGAAAAAAAAACCCTTAAAGAATCCATGTTTGGAAATTTCACTATGGAATTTGAACGGTGCCATAATAAATTGAGACAAAGTGAATACTTCACTTTCCCAATTTTGTGGCGTAGTTCAAATTTCAAGAGTAATTTCAGGTTTTAAAACTCTATTTTTGTTTTGAGATGGGGTGTATCAAAAACAATTTCTTTACCCTATCTTTGAGGTAGAGGTACATTCACATACATTCTATCCTCCCCGACTTCACTTCGTGGGACCGCATTAGTTATGTCATTGTTGTTGAATTTCACAATTTTGACCGTGATTTCAAATAAAGTTTCTATTTTGGAAACTACCTAAGAAATGCTATAAGTCACAATTGGCAGTGACAGTGTATCAGTGCAAAGGCAAGCAAGGTGCAGAACTATTTTTGTCCTACTATGTAACATTCTTGAAACCCTTATACATAAAAGTAGTAAAAACAAAGAGCTAATAGTATAATACTCAACAATGGTGGATCCATCAGAAGAATATGCAGTCACGGAAGAGAGAGAGGAGCTAATGGTTTCACTGGTTGATGAACAAGTAATGCCCATTTTTAGAGTTGCACATTTTCTCAAACCAACAATACCATCAACCCAAAAACTCCCTTTTTTCCCTTCATGAAGATCCAAACTTTGTTCTTCTTCATTGAAGGTTAAGTTTGGGGGTGGGGGTTATGTACATGAGGGGGTGGTCTAAATGGGTTGATAAGTTAAAGACTTTATACCAAGAAACATGGAAAAAAGCTGGAATCTTTGAAGCTATTTTAGCTTCAACATTCAAGATTCGTCTTCACAATGATTTGATTATTGCGCTCGCTGAGAGATGGTGTGTGGAGACTAATACATTCATTTTTCCATGGGGAGAATCAACTGTTACTTTAAAAGATATGGTAGTTTTTGGTGGTTTCTTTGTTTTAGGCCGTAGTGTGTTGAAAACCTTTAAGACCAAAGAGTGTTGAAATAGAAAGAAGTCTTAGGGAACTTTACAAAGTTGTTAGGGCGCGTAAACTATATGTTTACCACCATGCCTGGATGGAGTATTTTGAAGGAAAAAGTTTTAGTGACCATTTGGAGCATGTTGCATTTTTGACCCTTTGGTTATCCAGGTTTGTGTTTCCCCCTCAAGCTTGTCAGAATGTGCATGAAGCTGTTATCCCTATTGCAATTCATCTTTCTCAAGGTAACTCAATGGCACTTGTCACTGCTGTTCTTGCTAGTATTTATAGAGATTTGAACTTGCTTAACCAATTGATTGTATCTCCAGCTAAGCACACTGAACATAGTAGTAATTCTAGATGTGTTGAAGATGAGACGGACTTTCTTGAGCCGAGGGTCTATCGGAAACAGCCTCTCTACTTCTTCGGAGGTAGCGGTATGGACTGCATACATCTTATCCTCCCCAGACCCTACTTTGTGGGAATACACTGGGTTTGTTGCTGTTGTTGTTGAAGATGAGACGGAACTTATCCTTCGTGCTCCTCTTCATTTTGTTCAGCTATGGGCTTGGGAGAGATTTCCCAGTTTGCAGCCTAAGCCTAGTGTTATTTACTGTGGAGAGCCAAGAGTGGCTAGATGGCATAAGGTGAAAAAACTAGAACATGTAGATCCTAGGAGTGAAATTGATTCTGCAGCAGCAGGTTTTCTGTGGCGTCCTTATGCTATTGATATCGTGAAGAATCGGGACACCAACAAATTCTACAAGGAAAGGGAGGAATATGTGGTGGTTGGACCAAGGAAAAACTAAATGCCTCAGTGTGTTGTGAATTTGCACCGAGAACTGATGAGGTTAGAACAGATGGCAATTATATTCGGGGTTATGAAACGAAAGTTGTAGAATCACCATATGATGATGAAGATGACTATTTAATGATTTCAGAATTTTTACGCAGGAGGAGGCTCCTAAAAGAAGGAATTACTGTACCTGGTAATCAAGAACTACTACCTAGCACCCACAACCAATCTTCTTCAGCTTTGAATGATAAAGGGAGGTCTTAATGGAATCAAAACCACTAAACAGAACACTTGAGACTTCAAAGGTAAAATCGGAGAAATAAGATGGAGATGAGGCATATGTAATTAATCAGATGGTGCAACAAAAGAGAAAGGACAACAATGACAAATGTGTCTGTAAACTCAATTTGCCTGATAGTTTAGAACTTGCAAGTGAGAGTCCAAACGCAACTAGCAGCGATGGTAGATATGCAGAATTTTATGGTGCTGATACCGCTAAAATGAGTTTGCAGATTAGCAATGATTCAGTGGAAGCACATAAGGTAATTACAAATATGCTGATCAACAGGACTGAAGGAAATATGCAGATGAAGAACAATGAAATGATCAATATTCCGAAACTTAAGAAGGGGATTAGAAACCTTGAAAATATCATTGCTGGAAAGGTTCCATGGCGCGGGACAAGATGAAAACAACCAAAGCTAAACTATAGTGTTGATGCTTATATCTTAGTTTCTTTTTTTATTTTTGTTCAAGAAGCTGTGTAGTTCTTCTCTATTACCTAGTTATCGAAAGCAGTTAGATAGTGTTAGTGTCTCATTCTTCTCTTGCTACGGCAATGTTATTGAACTAGTGGAATGAATTATAATTATCTCAGCTAATGTAGTGAAAGTTTTACAATTGTATTATGCTTCCAGTTCACTAGTTTTTATACCTGTAAAAAGATTGCCACTGGCAACTTCCCATTTTCCCACCTAAGACCGAGTAACAATGTTTGATTCGTTACTTGGGAGTTTGGGCTCCAATTCATACTATGACCGCGAGCCCTTCCATTTTATTTGGTATAACCATCTCGTATCCGGAACCGACTAGCTCAACTAATTCAAATTTGCAAAGCGTAGGGATCATTATTGGGAGAAGCACTCCTAGGACCGGGAGCTTCGAGAGTTTTCTCCATTCTCGAAGCTGAGACTTAAGGGGACATAAGAAGATTATGAACATCAATAGCATGAATCCTAAGAAAGTTCATTGGAATTCATCTGTTAGCGAATTTGATCAGGAATAGTTTACATCATACATTCACACACAGACCAAAAAAAAACTTATATTTACAGCTAATAAACACATTCTTTGTTATTACAACATCAATAATGTATCTAATTAATCAAGCACAGATCATAAACCTTTAACCCCTAAATCGAACTATTGCGGCAAAACATGGGCAACTATCACTGTAATGTCATCAGGCTTGCCACCAACACGACGTTTTCCAACTTTGCAGACTCTCTAACAAAAGGTGTATAAATCTACTCCCTCCGTTTTAAAAAGAATGACCTACTTTGACTTGACACAAAGTTTAAGAAAATAAAGAAACTTTTGAATCTTGTTGCCTTGAATTAAAGTTTTGTCAAATATACCAAAATGACCTTTAATCTTATGGTCCTAAACATGTCATGTGGAATGTTGAAATTAAAGTATTGCCAAAAAAGGAAAGGATCATTCTTTTTTAAACAAACTAAAAAGGAAAGTAGGTCATTCTTTTTGAAACGGAGGGAGTATTACTTTTTGAAAATTCTGCCGTGCATATTCTACAATCTGTTATGCTAACATCTTTGAAAATGTTCTCAGCTCGTGCAAATACATTAGCGCATGAGATAATACATCGAAACACCCTCAAATTTGTCACCAAAACTTACTTTAGACCCTAAACTAATCGGAAAGTTATTTACCCCCCTTAAAAACTTTCCAGTGAATTAATTTCCACCCTATAATTATATTACCAGTCTCACATGAGAGAGTGCGTTGCACTCACGCCCACATTAGTGCCATATCAACGCCACGTCATCGCTACATCATAATTTTTTTAAACAATGTTATTTAATAATTTAGTAAAAAAAAAAATAACCCCTAGCCCATGCTAGTTCACCCTCCCCACCCATAGCCCATCTTCTTCATCTTCTCCGATCACCACTACCATCAACACCGTCTCCGCCATTGACGCCGCCACTGAGGAAGATGGTCCAATATCCATTTCATCAAATACTTCAACATCCCCAAATTCTCAAAACATCTCAATTCATAACACTTTATTCTACCATCACCACTGTCGCCGGAGATGAGGACTACCTTCTATTTCACAAATTACTACACCACCCCCTGCATTTTCACAAATACAAGTACATTTCTCCTTAAATTACTCTTCATATACGGAAGAGGCAGCATTTTATTTTTACATCATCACCAAAAAAATATTTTCCCCAATGGCAATCATTATTAAGCTCTTCATCACTCTTCTTCTCCTGGCACTTCTCAACAAAGGTACTTTTAGTCCCAAATCCTCCACTAACATCATTATTTCTCCCCTTCCAATCCCACCCATGCCATGAAAATGCATCCCCCTCCATTTTTTTTCCATTTTCTCCATTAACACAACCAAAGAATTAACAACCATAAAGACATCAATTTAAGATTTTTCCTCTATTAAAATATTATTTCAACCTTCAATTCTAACTCTTTCAGTTAGAAAGTCTCGACCATAATAATGTGTTTGGGTGGAGTGGGGGGACGAGGGGGGAGGGGTTGAAGAAGATGAAGAAGTGAAGAAGTGAAGAAGATTAAATCCTTCAATTAGAAATTCTCGACCATAACAATGTGTTTGGGGGGGAGGGGTTGAAAAAGATGAAGAAGTGAAGAAGTGATGAAGATGTTATATATATATATATATAAAGAGAATTTGTAAAATTTAAAAGATGGGTCTGTCACGACCCGAATCGGGGCTTTAGCCGTGACGAGTATTTCGAACCATGAGGTCCGAAATACCCCTATCTATCTGATAATCATGCACAAATTCATATGATAAAAGAAATGTAGAAGATACACAATATAATGGAAACATGGTCAAGAATCATGCGAAAGTAATAATGGGGAATAATGTCCCACAATCTCAACACAACATCTCTATAACGTCTGCGAAATCTCTTCTACATGACTAAAACAAATGTCTATCTAAAAACTGGGACAAGGCCCCCAGTAGACCCAAAACTAATAAATGATAAATTAAATTGCAGACATCAGGCCTTCTGAAATATAGAAGGCTCACCACTTGATTCTGCGATCTGTCGGAAAGAATCTACTGGTTGTCTGGATCCCTAGACTGTGCCTCCGGACCTGGTAGGGGAGGGGGTCAATACAAAAGTACTGGTACACAGAGAAATCAAAACAGAAATATAATATATTTACACAACATAGGTAAGAGCCATTATAAAGCAGTTTCATATCAAATTATTTGAAAACATATGGGCATAATGTAATAGTTTTCAATACCAATGTAATGCGATCGAGCTAGGTGGAATACCCTACAATTGTAATTCCACAGTTGTGTGGAATCCTCCTCTGGTGCTCGGCGGCCAAGCCTCTAATCCAAGTAGCCGCCAGGATTTGGAGCCGGTATACCCCCCCATATGAGTACTCCACAGGGAATCCCCCCATGTGAGATATCCCAATTATTTTACTATCCTCCCATGTAGGATATAATATCATATGACCCACATCAGCAACTACGGTTTCCAGCGATGAGCCCTTTAACTCAAACGCCTTCTTCGGGCATCCACCTTTCTCATGAAAATCAATGCATTCAAACTTTGTTCAAATCAATCACATGTCATACTCTGTAGGGTATCGTCATAACCGACTTGCAAGTCATCATTATCATATCATTCTCTTCATTCAATCATCATATGCAACATATTTCAACATGAACAAAATAACCCTCTCTTTGAAAGTCAAAAACCATATCCAAATCATGACATTTTTAGGACATTTCATGATATGCATTTCCAGATGATTTCAAATGATTCATATCATGTGAAAACTTTAAACAATATCATATCAAGAGAGGGGTTCCATGTAAATCATGCTCTCAATTTATCATCATTATGAAACACATGCATATCCATATATAATATATCAAATCACATTGGAATTAGGCCTAAAGACCAAATCAATATCATAAAAATTTTAAAAAATAATCATATTTGTAATTTCAAAACCCCTATTTTGAAAACATGAAATTTTTAAAGCCCATAAGATTTTTGAGATAACGCCATATACCTCTATATGTGAAGATTATAGGTGCTTTTTAAAGCCTACATTCTTAAGATTGCAAATATGTGATTAGTTTCTAAAATCCCCGGTAGAATCTTGAGTTGCTTGGGTTTATTTTGAAACCTTAAGGAGAATCCTTGAGCACTTTTGATGAATGAAGGTGTATTTTAGGGTCTTTGGAACTGAATTTCATGTTTAGGGCTAAGTAAGGGTGGAAAGGGACCATTTTTCCCCAAAAACGGAGTGTTTAAGTCACTTGTAACCTTTACATAAGCGCCGCCTATGCAATCGCCTATCATTTGACACATAGTAGACTCTCTAATTCGACATATACAGAGAGTTATGGTTGATCGAGGCTGACACAAATTACAACGTCCACTAAAACTTAATCGATCGAAATAGTTTTAACTCGTCCTTGAGTTAAAGGACCTCTATGGTCTAAATTCAAGCTTGAATGAATTCACATACTACACAAATAATTAACATGCCATATTGGCATAGGATTTATGGCTTCGGGATTATCAATGTATCAGAGTCATGGTTTTTATTCTAGCCCAAAATGCGGGGTGTTACATTATCTCCCCCTTGGGATCATTCGTCCTTGAATGATGGGTAGGAACATATTGAATCTTAGAGGTATAGAGTAACGCGGACATAATATATTTCTCTAAGAAAGAATATACTGATCTGAAACATGACTATAAGACTAGAACTACTGATGTTCTAAATTCTTATACCGGACGTGCATATCTGATGCATGGAATACATGAATGAAGCTACTCATTAGCTTAGTTCTCATAATGAACATTCATACCTGATGCATGGATTTGTTACTGAGTTGTTCTCATGAACGCAGAACTGAATGCACTGATAAGCTAAACTTTTTCTATTGGACATGCATTTCTAATACATGCATATCTGACTGAACTGACGTATGAACGTATGACTGAATACACAATGATAACTGGTGTGGAGCTTGTAATAAGAATCTATGCATGCAAATGAATGGGGTATCTCCCCCTTGGGATCCCATGTCCCTCTATGAATGCGCAATTCACTAAGATGCTCAGAAAACTGAGGCGATGCACTAGGCACCTACAAATTTAATCATAACTGAACATCTGGAATTTGAATCTAGTACACGATGCATGAATTGAGCTATACTCGCAAATACTAGTATACTCTATCTTGGAATAGTAACATATCTGAGATTTTTGGGTAGCATGATTAAATAAAGAGACGAGAAAACAAGTCATATGAATTCGACTGCTAAACTGATTTGCTGGCCACATAAACTGAACTATACTAGAAATTTATACTCAATCTGGAGTATCTTTTCAATACTCTCTCTAAAGAAGTTCTAGCAGTAATAGGGAGCCACAAATCTTGGGTATGGATTACACAAGACACCCACTAAGGAATCATCACAATGACACCACTCTGTAGTCTGGAATATAGACATATAACTCCTAAATTAGGATAGAATTACCAGACCTTTGGCAATACAACTTCTTACTTTCAAGCTTAGCACACTTCTCGAATATCCCTTAACTATACTATTCCCTATAAATATCATATTCATTCAATTTAGCTTAAAATCCTCATAGGAGCATTGACAAATCTTTCTACTAATGTTGGAAATAACTTAATCCCTTCGCCGTGATCAAGCCTAACTCTAAGTCACAAAAATACAACATGCCAGACCACGCTATTATTCTAAACCATATGATGCAATCTTCTATATCTCCTTTAAAGATCACATCCTAAGTATAACATGCCTTACCACTTCAATGACTACTCTGAACTCTTAATATGAAGTCGCTAATGCATATTGCGACCTTCCACTACAATCCCAAAACATCATTCAAGCCTATTTTATAACCACATGTTGAATTCAAGGCAACCACCCATAAATACATACTTCACATAGTTTCTAAACTATTGTCAATATAACGCCCACTCGCTACCGTAAGACATACACACAAAAACTTTTCCACTAACCATCATGTGTATCAAAGGCTTGGCCCCAACTCTTACTTCATACTTATGGCCTTATCTAAGCAAGCATACTATGATCTTCCATCAACAAGAACATTTAGATTATCACCACCATCATTGCATAGGGAGGGTCACTAAATTGTTAAAACATAAGATCTTTATACGGGACTGAGCACACTATAAAGAATGAGTACATGCGTCATGAGTTGCATGACCTCAACTAGAGTTCATAACATAAGGAATATGATTTCGACTACTTGAATAAACTAGAACTCATTATCTTGGAACTGGAAGAGTACGTGACTCTCTATCATATACAGGAATCATGAACTATGATCACAAAACTGAATCGTAAGGCATGAGTAAGCATCCAGATAACTGAAAAAAATACTGAGGTAGGAATGGGTTAAGATTCACCCTCACTTTCTGATGTTCTAAATCATACTGCATCACTACTAGAATCTGAGAGCCTTACTTGGTCATTCGTTCTATCATCTACCCCTCAGCTTCACATCTAGAGTTTGGGAGATCCTTTACCAGATTCTAACTGAACTATACTTATTGCACTCTAGGGTCTGAAAAAAATGACAATGCATGCATATCATAGAACTTAACCCGAATGACTACCTTCTGGGATACATTAGTTTGCACACTTATTTCTATCGGTTCAACCTTCAAAACCCAAACTTAGATTCTAACACCTAATATGGATATCACCAAGCCTTTGATGAACCAAATCACTTTTAACATAGCGTACTAAAATCGCGACTTCCAACTTATGCCTCATTACTATGAGAATCAAGATCATATAAATGGCTTAACACTATCAATCAAGACTCTTTAACCTAACTATTTAGAACCCATATAACGTCTACTAGTCTTTCTTAATCTAGCAACTCAACGGTACTGCTAGCCACAAGCAATATGCAATAGCCTTAGAATGAATGCCGCAACCTCATGTCACCTTAGGCATACTTTTACATCCCACATACAATATCATACATCTCTACGAATCAAATAAACTTAATCTATTGCATGAACTATTCAAACCTATTAGATCACTTCTATACAACTAGTATTTATTAACCAAGAAATCTTCACATCCACCTTCATGGACATCAACTATTCAAACTTAATATCTAGTGCTATGCATGATTAACAACCCAACCTTACACAAAATGTTCACTTGGAAACTATAAATAAACATTACGAAACACCAGTGCACTAGAACTTCATAACCACAATAATCGATCATGACCTAATGATTTTTCCTTATCATAATCCATTAACATATACTATTTCAGTACCTCAAGCCTACTAGTTTAATCCCACAAAACATGCATCATCAAACTCTTGCCACTATTTACCACCACACCATTTAAATTCAAGCCTATAGTTTAGTATCAATCATTTACCACCAATGACGAGTGCAAAATAATATGCTAGTCCATAAAATTGACACGTTCTATTCAAATACCTTAAAATCTACTACCTACCTTCTCACAAGTTATACTAGTTTACAACTACCAACGAAAAGAAGGTCAAGGGGTAAAGTCATATAATAGACATGATCAACCTTAATATGATATTATAACCCCATACAATCATCTCTACTTATGCGGATTTCTCACCTCATACTTACTTACTTAAGCATACATTTAGACTGCCTTCAAATTCCTCAAACAACCATGAGTCTATAATCATAACTTACTCTCTAATATAGCCATTTTCACATTCAAACAACCAACAGATCACCCTAAATAACAAATCTTTCTCTACCTTCTACTAATAATACACAAGGACGAATCATCTCTTTACCGGCTTAGTCTTATGCAACCAGATTCAGCTATACATACATTAAACCTACACAAGAACAACAAGTTGCTAGTGAATCAAAATAGGCCTCACACGGCTTCATTAGACTTTATGTTTCAACAACACTTTGATGACAATATTTCATGAGATAGAGATTTAATTCGCAATATTCAATGAACTAAGAATAAACATCTTACTATGTGGAAATAAAATCGGAGTCAAATACTTTCTTCATGGACTACCATACTGTCAACACATGCTGCTAGCTACCAAATCAGTTTATCACTATAAAGGAGTAAAGCATCCTCACTCTGACTTCTAACTTTATGATTTCACATCACCAACTTCTTGGTCTAATTTCATTGCCAATAGGTCATGACAACAATACTTTAACATACACTACTATTCGGGTGGAAATACAGTTCCAATATTCTGCTATACCTTATTACCTCTGAAGCGTGACACTGGTAACATAAGTTCTGAAAAAAATTGAATACACTTAATACTGCTGGATGAAAAGCATGATTTCATCAAAATCAAGGTTCACACTAGAACCAACATACTCTGAAGCACTAATGGACTCTTCTCAAGTCCTTGCAAAAATCTTATATGATTCGATCAGAACGAACCATACCATTTAGACTCTAAACTTCTGTACTTAAATTGGCCCAATGATGACACATGTCTGAGAATGTCTGAGTAAGGAAAGAATTGGGATGACTGTTACTTTCGTATGGGCGACACCATAGCACAAATTTGAGTATGAAAGAGGAATATTTTGACTCTATTGAACGAAAAAGAATATGAAGAAAGAGAGACATTCCTAAATACCTAGTAGCCTCCTGCTTATAAGTGTGGAACGCTACACATCCATAAATAAGACTCTACCCAATGTAATTTCGCAGATACCCTGGGACCATGAACCGTGCTTTGATACCATGTTTGTCACGACCCGAACTGGGGCCCTGGCCGTGATAAGTATTCTGAACCATGAGGCCCAAAACACCCCTATCTGTCTAGTAATCATGCACACAATTCATATGATAAAAGAAATGCGGAAGATACATAATATAATAAAAACCTAGTCAAGAATCATGTGAAAGTAATAATGGGGAATAATGTCCCACAATCTCAATACAACATCTCTATAACGTCTGCAAAATCTCTTCTACATGACTAAAACAAATGTCTATCTAAAAACTGGGACAAGGCTCCCAGTATACCCAAAACTAACAAATGATAAATTAAACTGCAGACATCAGGCCTTCCGAAATATAGAAGGCTCACCAGTTGATTCTGCGATTTGTCAGAAGGAATATACTGGTTGTATGGATCCCTAGACTGTGCCTCCAAACCTGAGAGGGGAGGGGGTTAATACTATAGTACTGGTATACAGATAAATCAAAATAGAAATATAATATTTTTATACAATATAGGTAAGAGCCATTATAAAGCAGTTTTATATCAAATTATTTGAAAACACATGGGCATAATGTAAATATTTTCAATACCAATGTAATGCGATCGATCTAGGTGGAATATCATACAATTGTAATTTCACGGCTATGTGGAATCCACCTCTGGTGCTCGGCCACCAAGCCTCTAATCTAAGTAGCTGCCAAGATTTGAAGCCGGTATACCCCCCATATGAGTACACCTCAAGGAATCCCCCATGTGAGATATCCCAATTATTTTATTATCCTCCCATGTAGGATATAATATCATATTACCCACATCGGTAACTACGGTTTCCACCGATGAGCCCTTTCACTCAAACGCCTTCTTCGGGCATCTATCTTTCTCATAAGAATCAATGAATTCAAACTTTGTTCAAATCAATCACATGTCATACTCTATAGGGTATCTTCATACCCGACTTGAAAGTCATCAGTATCATATCATTCTCTTCATTCAATCATCATATGCAACATATTTCAAAATAAACAAAACAACTCTCTCTTTGAAAGTCAAAAACCATATCCAAATCATGACATTTTAAAGACATTTCATGACATGCATTTCAAGATGATTTCAAATGATTCATATCATGTGAAAACTTAAAATAATATCATATCAAGAGAGGGGTTCCGTGTAAATCATGCTCTCAATTTATCATCATTATGAAACACATGCATATCCATATATAATATATCAAATCACATTGGAATTAGGCCTAAAGACCAAATCAATATCATAAAACTTTTAAAACATAATCATATTTGTAATTTCAAAACCCCTATTTTGAAAACATGAATTTTTAAAGCCCATAAGATTTTTGAGATAACGCCATATACCTCTATATGTGAAGATTATAGGTACTTTTTAAAGCCTACATTCTTAGGATTGCAAATATGTGATTAGTTTCTAAAATCGCCGATAGAATCTTGAGTTGCTTGGGTTTATTTTGAAACTCTAAGGAGAATCCTTAAGCACTTTTGATGAATGAAGGTGTATTTTGGGGTCTTTGGAACTGAATTTCATGTTTAGGGCTAAGTAAGGGTGGAAAAGGACCATTTTTCCCCAAAAACGGAGTGTTTAAGTCACTCAAAACCTTTACATAAGCGCCGCCTATGCCATCGCCTATGTTTACATAGGCGCCGCCTAGGCTATCGCCTATGTTTACATAGGAGCCGACTAGGATATCGCCTATGTTTACATAGGCGCTGCCTATGCTATCGCCTATACTTTTCAATGGCCATGTGCGATTGGTTAGGCGACGCATATTACTTTGAAAGGCCATAACTTCTTGCTCGGGTGTCGGATTTTAGCAAAATTGGTATCGTTGGAAAGATAACTCGAGGACCTATCATTTGACACATATTAGGCTCTCTAATTAGACATATACAGAGATTTATGGTTGATGGAGGTTGACACAAATTAGAACATCTATTAAAACTTAATCGATCAAAATAGTTTCAACTCGTTCTTGAGTTAAAGGACCTCTATGGTCTAAATTCAAGCTTGAATGGATTCTCATACTAAAAAAATAATTAACATTCCATATTGGCATAGGATTTATGGCTTCAGAATTATCAACGCATCAGAGTCATGGTTTTTATCCTAGCCCAAAATACGGGGTGTTACAGGTCCCATATTTTTTTTATGTTTTTTAGACCATTCACTCACTGTTTTTTTTAATTTTCCATATCATCAATTTGGGTGGAAATTAATTCACTTGAAAGTTTTTAAGGGGGTATATAATTGCTCGATTAGTTTAAGGTCTAACATAACTTTTGGCGATAAGTTTGAGGGGGTTTCGATATATTATCTGTAATACCCCAAAAAATCCAAACCAACATTAGATCCATGTACCAAGATCATGCATAGTAAATCAGGGTTATTTTATAGTTTTATGAGTAGGTTAGATGTATATTAAGGCTTCAAATAACTTCCAGCTATCAGACGAATCAAAACATTCCTTACCGATTGAATTCTTGAGAAGGATATTGGTATAGTCAACTTCAAATGAGAATATATCTCATTATACTTAGAATTTTTGAGATCATAACCTATCAAAAGATATATAATTGAATTAGTTTTCCAACGATACCAATTTTGCCTAAATCCAATATCGGATCAAAGAGTTATTCCTATTTTACTCCAGCATGTCGGCTAGAAACAGTGTGACGACATTCGTGGTAGCTTACCATATTTGTGAAGCCCTACCACGAAGGTCGTCAACCTTAGGTAGAAACCAGCTCCTAAGTGACGACATTCATGGTAGCTTACCACATTTGTGATGCCTTACCACGAAGGTCGTTGTCCTTAGGCAGAAACCAGCTCCTAAGTGACGATATTCGTGGTAGCTTACCACATTTGTGACGCCCTACCACGAAGGTCGTCACCCTTAGGTAGAACCCAGCTCCTATGTGACAACATTCGTGGTAGCTTACCACATTTGTGATGCCCTACCATGAAGGTCGTCAGCCTTAGGCAGAAACCAGCTCCTAAGTGAAGACATTCGTGGTAGCTTACCACATTTGTGACGCCCTACCATGAAGGTTGTCAGAATTAGGAAGAAACCATCAATTCCAGCTCCTGTGTGATGACATTTTTTATGGCTTACCATATTTTTGACGCCTTGTCACAAATGTCGTCAGCTATTATTTTCAGCAACTGGGAATTCATTTTATAAAGGTATTTTGGTCTTTTCCCTTCACTTCCCACGACTTATAACCCTAAAAAGGCATAATTTTTCTTATTTTTCTTCAGTTAAGCATCTCAAAAACCCTGTCTTACGCTCTCAACCATAAGATTAGGGTTTCTATCAAACTCATATCTCAAAATCAAGATTCAAGCCTTTTTTCAAGATAATCAAGAATTAAGTTTTCCAATCCAAGAACTCTCCAGCTAATCACTAAGGTTCCTTTCTAAGGTATGCGTGTGTTCATTCATGGACTCCTTTCGTCCATGAAGTTCAAGAAACCTTTTCTAAAACTATATATATTATGGTCTTCATGTTATGAATGGATTGTTGATCATGTTTATACGTTGAATGATACCAAGATAGCATCTTTATGTGTTATTATGAATCTATGACATCATATGAGTTGAAAACATGTAAGTTTGATTATTTATGATTAGTAATTGTATGATTTATACCTATGCCTAAGTTGTGGTGTTTGATAAAATACCTAAGAGACTAGAAATCATGCATTATAGCTAAATTGTGACTAAGTGAAGGATTAATGATAGACCTATATGATTCAATGTCATCCATGTTGATAATGTGTCTTGTGAACACTGTTGGATTACTCATGAACTAGTCTTATGAAATTATGCTATGATTACTTGCAAAACCCACTTATGTATAAGATGTAGAATACCCATGTACTTTATGAAATTCCCCAAGTTATGATATTATGGATTGTGGTTGTAATATGTAATGAGCATGATATTGAAAGCTATGCAAGTATATACATGTTGTATGAAATTCCCTTTCATGAAATAGATTATTGAGAACCATGCTTAGTATGAAATCCCTTATTTATGATATTATGGATTATGGACTCTACTCTTATGATCAAGTCAGTCATGTGTGTCAGTTTCCTTCTATCGAGTCCTGGGGGTATTTGTACCCAAAAAAAATAGTTGTGTGCCTAGAGCCATGTCATGTTTTCGTGATATGCTCAGTCAAGCCATGATCTATAGAAATCAGTTATTCATGTGACTCAGAAAAACTCAGTAATCTCAGTAGTTCAACATTCTTAGGAATCTCAGTTCTCAGTAACCTCAGTAATCACAGCAAATCTCAGTAACTTCAGTACTCTTAATCAGTTCTCATAACTCATTATATTCCATCCATTATCAGAATCCAGTAAACTCAGTTTTAGCTCCGCTAAGCAATACCACTATTTTCAATTTAGTTAATTAGTATCAGTTCAGCAAATTAGTTCAGTTAAGTTGTTTAGTTCAGCCTAGTTATTCAGTTGAGTGTCTTTCAGATGAGAGTAGGATTCAGCACCGAGCAAACCTAGGGATGGGGGCTCAACTGCTAGAATAGGACTGAGATCCCTAGAAGCAATCCCTAAGTTCCAGAACTATATAGCTAGCGTAGGTACGAGATGTCACCCGTTAGACAGGACTGACATACTCAGGGGTCACCCGTTAGCACATTTATATATATAGGACTGATCCCAGGAGTCACCCGCTAGATTAGGACTGACTCCACAGCAGACGTCTTTACTGGTGGCGCGGTACTAACACCCTTCCAGTCAGGGCAGAGATTGGACCCCAATCATCTTAGCTTGGGGCATGTCAGTTAGATGAATACATCACAGTTTTAGTTACAGATTCAGGACTGTCAGATATAGTCAATTCAGTTTAGTAGTACAGATTCAGTACTGTTAGATACAGTCAATGCTTATCAATTGTAAATAGACTTTAAGATCACCCATTAGCTAGACCGATCTCAACTTTGATTAATCAATATTAGAATTATTAGATTTAAAGATCACCCGCTATATAGGACTGATCTCAGACTAAGTCAAATCATCCTTATTATCAGTATACTCATAATCACCCGCTAGATATGATTGATCTCAGATTTAGTTACTCTATGTAGAACAAAACTCAGATGGTTCCATCAAAACGTAGACTGTCAGATACAGTCACTCAGTATCAGTTATATCAGTTAGGATGATCATCACAGTTATATCAGTTATATTAGTTTTCTAAACTCATGTATCAGTCATATCAGTTATCAGAATTTATTATATCAGTATTCAGCTTCAGGACTGTCAGACACAGTCAACCAGACCAGTTATTCATAATTCAAACTGTCAAAAATAGTCGTTCATCTATTCAGTATCTCAGTATCAGTACACTCATGTTGTCAGTATTCAGACTCAGTAGTCAGTATCTCCATGAGTTCAGTTACAGTTATGTATGCTTGTATGTATTCTCACATTCATATTAGTCAGCATTGTTCATGCATATAAACCTTTGAATTTAGCCTACCTCACTCGTATACTCAGTACATTCAGACGTACTGACGCATTTGCGCTATGGTGTTTTCTCTTATGTTACACCACAGGTTTAGAGGCACGAGCTCCAGATCAGCAGTAGCATTCCAGTGTTCAGAGTTAATAGTGAGTCCTTCTTATTCGAGGATGATATGATTATTGCTACATTTACTATTCAGTTACTAGATGGAGTTAGTTGGAGACATGTTCCTTCAACTCTTTATTCAGTTCAGTTAGAGGCTTTCAGACTAGATGTCAGATTAGATAATCAGATCTCATTATTTTCAGTATTTATGACTTATTTTGGTATTGTTATACCTTTTTCAGACATTTTGTTATCAGACGTTTATTTAGTTCGAACCCTATGGCCTTTCATGTTCATGTTTCCGCATTTTATGATATATTATGCAGTATACAGGTACAGATATCAGTTATGGGTTAGCTTATGATCCTTCGGGGTCATGAGAACTGTGTAGCATTTTAGTTCAAAAAATCGGGGTGTTACATTATCTCTTAGCGCATCGCGTACTAATTTCTCCAACTCATGGTTGTGAACATTATCGAATAATCCATCTGATCCCATCGCTATCACATCCCCTATTTTTACTGAAACCTTAATTTCTTGTGCCATACTTGGATCATCAGAATCATCACCAGCCCCTAAATGAAAGGGACAATTGAATCTTTTTTGCTGAATTTCTGATTTGCAAATAATTACCCAATCTCTTATAGCAACAAACCCATTATCTCCAACACTGACTGCGTGTACAATATCACACATTAAAGTAAAAATACAAGCCGTTGACGAACCTTGACATTTCATGTTAAAATAAACTTCATTAAGTACTTCCATTGAATGAAATTATTCTCCTTGTTCTTTCTGCTTATGAACCAATAATTCACCATCGTCGTGTTGAAATTCATATATGTAACAAAAATAAATAAATCATTTTTCACAATTGCATAAAAATCCAAACCGTTTTATTGAGACCTGAATAACACCTTGAATAACCAAGTACTATATTATGGAGGAATTACTGATCAAAGCATGCATGATCATATATGGAGGAATTACTGATCAAGATATTTCTCAATGATATCAAATATGGCTGAATGATCCAAAATAAGTTCACGAGTTGACAAATCTCTACAAGAACCAACCACTCAAAGGCTGGAGCAAAAGGGCTAAGATCTTGTCCAACTTCTTCAAAAATCAAAAGAAAAAAGCTGAGATCAAAGCAGAAAAGTACCCTACTTGGGATTCAAGATTCGACTATTTATCTGAAAAAGAATTGCAAAATCTTGTTCGTGTTCTTGAGAAAAGGATAGAGGATGCAAAAGGAAAATCCAAATTCTTGAAGAGCAGGAATATTAGAAGCTCCTTGTTACTTTTTCATCAAGAGATAACAGACTTCACCGAGCTCATGAACAATAACTTCATGAACCAAACTACTTATCCGTGGCCTTCTATAGACTACAACAACTTCTTTCAAGAAAATATTCCAAGTGGTGTGATTTCAATGGGCGCGGGGATGGATAATCGACCTCTTAGTATTGATGATTATCAGATTGATGATGCTGATTATGCTATGAAGATTGAGGCAGAAAATTGGTTGGGGAATAATGGAATTGGTACAAGTTCAACAATAATGGAGTACCTATAATATACAATGCCTCTACTGATGATATGCCTTATGAATTCCAGTAGATCATTAATATATCAGAAACTTATTTTTGTGTGTAATGTAAAAGTTCTTTTTTTTTTAAAAAAATTGCTCGTTTAATTATAATTCATCCAAACCCGCTCATTTATTGCGATACTTGTGGATTCACGATTTTAACTTTTTTTTTTTAAAAAAACAGTAGACTATACTCTAGATCCGCCCCTGCACCTGTATAAAGCATGTGTAAAAAATTATTTTACTACTGTAGGGAGGGCATCGATTTTAACCTAAAAGTGGAGGATAAAAGTGTGTGAACAAGCTCAGTCCTTACAAGTTGGTTAGATTCGTCATGTGTTCTTTCAAAACACTACTAAAAAAAATGGAAAATCGACCACAAGTTGTCGATTTTTTCCATTTTTCAACCACAAAACCGACCAAAATTTTTTGTCGGAAAAAGCAGCGGTAGCTTTTTAAAAACCGACCACGAGTGGTCGATTTTTAAAAAAATATATATATTTATTTTTAAAATTTGTTATTATTTTATTTAAATGAAAAAAAATAATTTTAGGGAAAAATAAACCGACCACAAGTGGTCGATTTTTTATAAAATTAATTTTATTAATTTAACTAAAAACCGACCATGTGTAATCGGTTTATTAAGTTAATTTATTAATTTTTAAAAAACCGACCACTTGTGGTCAGTTTTTTACAAAAATTTTTTTTTTTAGAAAAATCGACCACTTATGGTCGGTTTTATACAAAAAAAAAACAACATAGAAAAACCGACCACTTGTGGTCGGTTTTTGCAAAGTAGAAAAAAATATTATAGAAAAACCGACAACTTGTGGTCGGTTTTTCTGCAAATTTAAAAAAAAATTGAAAACCCAAATTCTGCATGCAACCACAACAATAATATACAGCAGTAACCAAAATGAAAATACAACAACATAAAAAAATAAATGGAAATTTTCAAAAGTGTACAACACATACAAAATATCCAACAAAAGTGAGTACGAAAATACTACAACAATAGTTTCAACAATTCACCTTCTAAACAAAAATTCACTTTTAAAGTCACCAATACTTAAGCTTTTACAACTAACAAAGGCACCAACGAAACTAATTCACTATTAAAGTCACCGGCAATTGAGCATTTTCAACAAATAAAGTCACCAACAACATCACCTTCTAAACAAAAGTTCACTATTAAAGTCACAGACACTTAAGCATTTTCAACAAATAAAGTAACCAACAACATCACCTTCTAAACAAAAGTTCACTTTTAAAGTCACCAACACTTAAGCATTTTCAACTAATAAAGTCACCAACCACATCACCTCCTAAACACTAATTCACTATTAAAGTCACAAAAACTTAAGCATTTTCAACTAATAAAGCCACTAACAACATCACCTTCTAAATACTACTGCACTATTAAAGTCACCAAAACTTAAGTTTTTTCAACTAACAAAGGCACCTACGAAACTAATTGAATATTAAAGTCACCGACACTTCAGTATTTTCAACAAATAAAGACACCAACAACATCACCTTCTAAACACTAATTCACTATTAAAGTCACTGGCACTTAAGCATTTTCAACAAATAAAGTAGCCAATAACATCACCTTCTAAACAAAAGTTAACTTTTAAAGTCACCGGCACTTAAGCATTTTCAACAAATATAGTAACCAACTACATCGCTTTCTAAACAAAAGTTCACTATTAAAGTCAAGCATTTTCAACAAATAAAGTCACCAACAACATCACCTCGTAAACACTAGTTCACTATTAAAGTCACCAAAACTTAAGCTTTTTCAACTAACAAAGGCACCAACGAAACTACTTCACTATTAAAGTTACCAAAACTGAAGCATTTTCAACAAGTAAAGTCATCAACAACATCACCTTCTAAACACTAATTCAGTATTAAAGTAACCGGTACTTAAGCATTTTCAACAAATAAAGTAACCAACCACATCACCTTCTAAACAAAAGTTCACTATTAAAGTCACCGACACTTAAGCATTTTCAACAAATAAAGTCACCAACAACATCACCTCGTAAACACTAGTTCACTATTAAAATCACCAAAACTTAAGCTTTTTCAACTAAAAAAGGCACCAACGAAACTAATTCACTATTAAAGTCACCGACAATTAAGCATTTTCAACAAGTAAAGTCACCAACAACATCACCTTCTAAATACTAATTCACTATTAAAGTCACCGGCACTTAAGCATTTTCAATAATTAAAGTAACCAACAACAGCACCTTCTAAGCAAAATTTCACTTTTAAAGTCACCGGCACTTAAGCATTTTCAACAAATAAAGTAATCAACCACATCACCTTCTAAACAAAAGTTCACTATTAAAGTCACCAGCACTTAAGCATTTTCAACAAATAAAGTCACTAACAACATCACCTCGTAAACACTAGTTCACTATTAAAGTCACCATAACTTAAGCTTTTTCAACTAACAAAGGCACCAACGAAACTAATTCACTATTAAAGTCACCAAAACTTAAGCATTTTCAAAAAGTAAAGTCACCAACAACATCACCTTCTAAACACTAATTCACTATTAAAGTCACCGTCAAATAAGCATTTTCAACAAATAAAGTAACCAACAACATCACCTTCTAAATAAAAGTTCACTTTTAAAGTCACCGGCACTTAACCATTTTCAACAAATAAAGTCACCAACAACATCACCTCCTAAACACTAGTTCACTATTAAAATCACCAAAACTTAAGCATTTTCAATAAGTAAGACTACTATCCCTACATTTTCAACAAATAGAACGTCATTCTTCTTCCTCTCAATACAAAATCTCAAGAATCCAAGAAAATTACTTCAAGAATCAAGCCTATCCTCCTTCTTCCAGTCACTAGTTTTTCATGGGTAAACTTTCTCCTCAATGATTTTCTTAATCCATGTATTATATGTGAACTCTTAATCATGAACTCACGAAATTATAAATCTTATAACTTTATGAAAATATGTAATCTACAAAATTCATCAACTTTGGGGATATTAATTGAACGATTGAATTTTACCGTAAGCCCTAAAAATATCAAGAGTCCCCAACATGAGAATTTGAAATAATGATGAAACTCCAAGATCTTCAATATTAACCCTTTTATTCTAAATTCAATAAAATAAGGTGTTCGTTCTTGCTTTGTTCTTAAGATATCTTGAATCCTTACAATTCTTGTTATGTTCAAGAATAAGAATAGTTTAAAGTTGTTCCACAATTCTATAATTCTAAAATAACTTGAATCTTTCAAAATCTCCATAATCTTCATAACTCTATAAAATCCTATGTTTAAGAACTATGACATAATAGCATGACCCGCATGACTTCTAACGCAACTAATTTTCTCCAGGAATGCCCTCATTGCCTTATATAGATGATCTCCACAATCTTAAGATATACTAAAAGCAACATGGACCGATCCAAAATCTTATTCCCTATAAAGTAATGAAAATCTAGATCTTATGACCATGGCAACATGTATTATGATATCACTTTCTATGAGTCCCCAACAACATTAATAAATGATGTAACTTATCATATATGAGCCTATTGTTGTTGTTGTTGTTATATTTATTAAAATATCATATATGAGCCTATTGTTAATGTTACACAAGATTGAGATCAAAATTAACCCTATTCATATTTTGATTACTGCATACGTCACTACACGAGATATATACATATATTTGATTGGCATGTACATATATAGGTCAAAAATTGAAATTTAATTTCCTGGCCAAATTGATGTTAATTTTGATCATAATTGACACAAATTGAGTACAATAATGACTAGAAATTAAACTAAATAGGAGAGTAAATTGAATTGACTGCTATTTTAATAAATATAACAACAACAGTAATAATAATAATAATAATAATAATAATAATAATAATAATATTAATAATAATAATAATAATAATAATAATAGGTAATGTATTTATAAATTTTGAATGTGCATATGTACTAGAAAAAAATAATTTAATAAATATTAATAAAATTATGTAAAAAGTCGTATTTGAATTATTAAATTTATAAAAATGATACTAGAAAATAATAAAATACTTTATACATTTTTTAAATCATAAATGTAGCTTGTTGAAAATAATAAAAATATTAATATTAAAAGTGAAATAATTTTGACAAAATAGCAGACTAAGAGAGAATCGAGAGGTCAAAATTGGGTGTTAACACTTTCAAATATGTACTATATACATCGATCACGTATTTCATATGTTTGGATAGATTTTGCTAGTTTTTTACTACATAGTTCATCGATCACTACATCATATATATCAACTCTTAAATATGTACTATATACATCAATTTTCAGCTTTCAAACACGTACTATATAAACATCAGTTTTCAGCTTTCAAACACGTACTATAAACAATATTTTTCAATTATCTATCCCAACGGTATGATATATATATATATATACACATATTCATTATACAAAGATTATGCATGTTTAACATCATTTAACGTATATATAAAGGAAAATATGTATTTTGTATATTGAAACATAAGTAAAAGATAGAGATTACATTTAACGTAATTTGTATATTATATTTGATATATTTTTTAGTGTAAGTTTTTTCACAAAATCTAAGATTTATTGATTTTTATTATTATTGTATTGGTTTTTGACATCGTGGAATCAATATAATTTTAAAACATAATATATTGGATTATTTTTTAATAAAGTAATATATTAGATTATATATATAATTGAATATATTATTTTTACTACTAATAATAATTAGATTACATAAATTAAATATTAGATTATCTAATTATTTTTTAAAAATAATTATTTACTTTTTTTTAATTAAAAACCGGCCACATGTGGTCGATTTTTAAAATTAATTTTTTTATTTTTCATTAAAAACCGACCACAAGTGGTCAGTTTTTAAAAATTATTTTTTTTATTTTATTTAAAAATTGACCACATGTGGTCGGTTTTTTAAAATTAATTTCTTTTTTTAATTTCATTAAAAAACGACCACAAGTGGTCGATTTTTATTTTTTTCTTTTAATTTTTTTTAAACAACGACCACATGTGGTCGATTTTTTTAAAAAAATATTTTTTTACAAAAAGTTAAAACCGACGACAAGTGGTCGATTTTTAACATAAAATAATAAAAAAAAGTAAAAATTGACCACTTGTGGTCGGTTTTTAAAAATAAAAAATAAAAACCGAACACTTGTGGTCACTTTTTAAAAATATTTTTTAATTATTTTTTAAAGGAAACTGACCACAAGTGGTTGGTTTTGTTATTTTATCTAATTTTTATTCGTAAAAGAAATTATAATTAATACTACAATTATTGAAATTAATATTTTGATATTTAAAAATATAAAAGCGACCACATGTGGTCGGTTTTTTGTTTAAAAAAATTAAAAAAAATTAAAAAAATCAACCACATGTGGTCCGTTTTTTTCGACCACAAAGTGTGGTCGGTTTTTTCATTTTTTCTGGTAGTGAAGGATCCCAAGTGTATGACGAGTGACCGCCGAGGAGCGAACTGGGATGGTTGGAACTTATCCGCTATCGAAAACTAGAGTCTCGAGTTCAAGTCCTGAAAATATAGATGGAACCTTCTTGGTAAGTAGCGTTTTATCCCGCCTTAGTGCAACTAGCTGGCGCAAATCTGGATTAGTCTAGCCAGTGTATTAGGTATATCAAATAGCTAAATCAAAAATAAAAATTATGTAGGAGTAGTATGCTCCTCTTTACTGTTTCTCCTATGATCAACGCTAATTCTTGGTACAAATTGTCTACAATCTTTTCCCTAACAATTCTCTATCTATGATCCTAGTTGCATTACATTTGTTATGGTTATCGAATGGTCCTTCTCTCCACCAAGACAAAAGATAGGGCGTCAGGGGAGCCTGATTGGATTTTTCACAGAATCTTTTTATCTAATGGTTTCTTGGGGCTTTGAGCTAAAAGTGACAAAAAAGTTTTAAAATGAGGTGTAGGTGACTCAAGTCTTAATAATTGAGTGGAGGTGACAATTACTTTATTATGGATTAAGAAAGTTGGAGAAATTTAAAAATAACCTACAAGTTTTTAAATTTACACTTTTATCCAAATGTTAGTTAATAGAATGGGAAACAGAGGGGGAAAAACGTGTTTCTCTCTCTTCTAATCCGTTGTTGTTTTTCTATCTTCGCGATTTTTGTTGTTCATTGTTACTGTTGCTTTATTCATCATCTTTTGCTTCATTATCATCATCTTCTACTTCATTATCATCTTCAACTTTTTTTTGTCGGTTATTGTTGTTGTTTTTACCGCATTGCTGCTACTTTAATTGACCAATTTTTAGGTGAAATTGTGTTTTGTATATCACTTTGTACTTTGGCATTACTTCATAGGTGACTTTGGTAGGTAAAATTATGATTTTTAGTTGAATTTGTCATCTGGGTACACTACTACTGCTGTTTTTTTGACAATGGATAAACCCCGTTCATGAATACAATGTAAGAGCTCACAATTTAAACAGATCACTCAGTCTGTTGCAACAGATACATAGTCTGTTATAACATAAGACTCATATGTTGGATTCATGTTTATGGTTCTATAGTGCCTGTAACATAAATCAAACGGATGTTTAATCTGTTGCAACAGACGTGTTATCTGTTGCAACAGATAATCATTCTGTTGTAACAAAAAATCATCTGTTGCAACAGACGAGAAATCTATTGCATAAAATATTTATCTATTGCAATAGACTATTTATTTGTTGTGACAGATAATTATATTCTGTTACAACAGATGAGTAATCTATTTGGAACAAAACAATACAACTCCTGCCACAAACCCAACAGATAACCCATATGTTTCAACTCTTGCTGTTGATATTGGATTCAAATTATTTCTTAATCATTGACATGTTTGTTGAGAAGGAGAAATAGATAAAATGAAAATTAAATAAGAATTAAAATGTCAAAGTCGATCAAACGTAAATTTTTTAGTGAACCAAAACAAATAAAAATACATAGGCTAAAAGAAAAAAAATAATTTGCCTTCACGAGGTAGGGGGTTGAGGTTTGGGGATACACAACCCTCCCCAGATATAGTGGGTATGTTGTAGTTTTTATTTTGTGTTTTTATTTGATCAACTTTAATAATTTACTAAGAGCTTAATTAATATGATCTAATAAAGGTCTCTCCTTAAGTATTAATGTATGCATTAGGTCAAGTTTTAAGTTTCAACTCTTTCTATTGCTACTGGATTCAAATTATTCCTTAATCATCGACATGTTAGTTGAGAAGAAGAAATAGAAAGAATGAAAATTAAATAAGAATTAAAATGTCAAAGCCGATCAAACATAAATTTTTATTAAACATAAACAAATAAAAATACATAGGCTAAAAGAAAAAAAAATAATATAATTATTATTTTCATTATTATTGCCAGCTGTCCAATCTTCAACCGGCATCAACAGTACCCTTCTAAGCCTTTGGATCTCCCAGAGCATCCTTGCTCTCATAATGGATCAGTCATATCTAGAACACGAATGAATTGACAAAAATATTAAAACAAAAGTAAAGAAAAGAATCCAAATGTAATACAATGTACACCACCAATGGGGTATATTTGTTCAAAAATCAAGAAAAAAACTTACCTGAGCTAGGGAAGAGAAAGTAGTTGAAGGTGTAATATGCAAAATAAGATGCAACAAATAAATTTAGTTGAATGAACGAGTATGGAGAGACCTATTTATAGAGGATTGAATTTGAATGAGTTAGGTAAAAAGGCGCAACTGTTCACCTTCATTTATTAATTACATACAATCTAGTGACTTTTTGATTACTTTGAAAAGTTATGACTTAATTATATGAAGCTGTTGACTGACTTTTTGATTATTGTGATAAGTCATCACTTTTAAGCTTATTATTATTAATTAATTCTTTTCACTAACCGTTTTAATGAGTTATGGAAACAGATCCTATATTTGTTATATCAGATAACACATCTGCGACAACGGATATACCATCTATTGCATTAGATAACCGATCTGCGACAACAAATATACCTTTTGTTGCAACAAATCGACAATATGTTGCTTCAGATAATCTATCTGTTACAACATATAATCTATTTTTTTAATAATCATCATTTCATTAATCCAAGTTTGATGACTTTTTTATTATATAAATAAAAAAATAGATTTTAAAATAAAAATGGTAAAAAGTCACTACTTGTCGTCTATTTTATATTAACATCAATTATTGAAGTTAAATAACCATTTTTAAGGTTATAAATTGTGTTTATCATTTATTTCCTTATTATTTTCTATGAAAAGAAATGATTTAATTAAATCAAGCGGGTGAGTTTTTACAAAAAGTCACGACTGTTCACCTTTTTTCTTAACAATCATCATATACCTTAGTTAATCCAATGTTGTGACTTCTTTATTAGATAATAAATAAATAATTTAAAAAACAGATTTAAAAGTAAAAATGGTGAAAAGTCATGATCAGTTATTAAAATTAAATAACTGTTCTTTTACAGTTATAAATTATGTTTATCATTTATTTATTTACGAACCATTTTTCATATTAAATAATTGAAATAGTCATGAATTTTCACCCTCAATAACAACAATAACCTTTTTTTTTATTAATAACCGCCTGTTGCAATACATGATTCATTTGCCGCAATTTATTAACCATCTTTCGCAACAGATTAACCATCTGTTGAAACATATGGTTGGTCCGTTGCCACAAACGCTCAATCCCTACCTCTAACCATCGACATGTTGAGAATAAGGAATAGATAAAATGAAAATTAAATATTAAATAAGAATTATAAATCCAAAGTAAGCCAAACATAGATTTTTGAATCCATTATATACAAATATATACAATAAAGAAAACATACCCTTGGGTAGATCCGATATAATAAAAGAAAATACATAAGATAAAAGAAAAAAACATAAACTAATTATTATTATTATTATTATTATTATTATTATTATCATCATTGTTGTCAACCGACCCATCGTCATCCAGCAGCAGCAGGGCACTCCTCAGCCTTGCTCTCATGTCGCGCAACTCCCACCGAAATTTATGAATCTGCCTTTCAAGTTCTCGCAAGAAGTCACGCAAAATCACCTTGTCTAAATCTGGATCAGCCATATCTAGAAGTGAAGTTATGTATAAATACATTACTTAATTAAATAAAAATGGTGACTTTTCAAATATGTAAATTAAAAAAATGATCTGAATATAATATTTTATCCTTTATTATATTTCGAAAAGAAAAGAAAATTGCTTTAACATAAATTTAATAGTTGGGTAATCTGTTGCAGAATATATTATATATGTTTGATAATTTACAACATATTGACAATCTGTTGCAACAGATGGATATATCTATTTGATTTTTCCAATAGATAAGTTATATGTTGCAACAGATTGATTATCTGTTGTAATAGATGTTTATAATTGTTTGATAATTTTAATAGATGTGTCATCTATTACAACAGGTTAGTCATTTTTTATTCAAATCAAGTTATAGATGGGCTAGGAAGAATAAAGTGCGTGCAAATGGATGGATCTACTTTCATGTGTGGGAGTAATGTATAGAAATGAATGTTGGTCAACTTTTACCTGACCAAAACAAGAGGCTACAGTAAAAATGGGTTCAGAGGAATAAGCTACTTGCAGATGGAACCAATTCATATGTGAGAGGCATGTATTACTGATAAGGTCATCGAGACAACATACATAAAGTACAATGATTTTGTGCATGCAGTTTTTAACCGATTAGGCATTGATCATTCAAAAAAGATCCTATATTATACAGTTTAGTCTGATAGGTTTGAATTGATGAGGCCAAGGGGCCCATAAAGATGGTGCTGATACCCTGTTACGAATTAATGATGGTTGTTGCTCATATTTATGTATGTCAAGTTTTGGAAAGGGATTAATATTTGGTGTCATTGTAGATATCCAAGAGCGAATGGACTTAACTTTAAGTGTGTATTGGACTCTAAAAATGCCATTGAAGCATCGCACTGCATCAAACAAGAACGGAATACAAATAGAAATTTCCCTAGCTCAAACTTATATGGAAGGGTTGTTCGAGAAAATAATTATATGCAGAAAGAGCCGTAGGAGAATAGTTGTGAGGGAAAGGGGGGGGGGGTCGATGGAATATTATATCATCTAAGAGCTTACTGAAGAGGAAAACATAGGGTAGCAAGTAACTTCTAGCGAATATGACTGATGAAGTAGAATTAGAACGCGAGAAATCTAAAACAAGTGCAAATAAAAAAGTGTATCCCGTACTAAAAATTTGTTTGAGGCCTCTCTCAAAGAAAATTAGTGCAGCTGGGTACTTTGCTGGGGAACTGTGACTAAGTAGCGTGGTCGGAATGATCATCTACATAGAAAATAGCTGAACACTAAGAAAACAACTTTCCGGGCACCGAGGGTTTAAATGATGTACTGTAAGTAAAGAAAACTTGTCCCAAAAACAATTTCATTTAAAATAAGAAATCTAAGTGAAGACGGCAATTTCTGAATTTTAAATTGCATCCTAGGCCTTTATGTTTGTGGTTTCGATTAGGTCCACTACTATTGACCTAATAGGAACCACAAACAAGATTAAAAGATAGATTGAGTATCATTACTTCCTTAGTAATATGGGGATATAATTGACTGTATTTTCTTGACTTAGCATGCTTTTAACATATCTTAGAGAAGATCAGAGGCTTGCTGTAGTATATGAATCTCGATAATTTTCAAACTTGCCTCCAGCTTGCTGATTCGGTATTCAAGTTTGTCATTGTCCTCTTTGAGTTTAGTGTAGATTTCTTTATTTTTTGTGAGCTCATCAATGAGGGAGGAACACTTTCTTT